>NC_087202.1:87389269-87404269 GCF_015104395.2 Macrobrachium nipponense | reverse complement strand
TGAATAGAAACAGAATTTGGTTTCCCACACACACACACGCACACACACATAAAACACACACACACTCACACACACACATATATTTGTGTGTGTGTGAGATATTTACAGGTAAAGAGCGTCTCATTTAAATCATTAGGGAACATGGTGTGTTGCCAGGCAGGAACGTTGGTATTGGAGAAGCCACTGTTCTGAGGTTTGTCAGAAGTGTTGATCCTGGAACTATCAAGTACTTTGA
The DNA here is from genome assembly GCF_015104395.2 of Macrobrachium nipponense. Classification (NCBI taxonomy): domain Eukaryota; kingdom Metazoa; phylum Arthropoda; class Malacostraca; order Decapoda; family Palaemonidae; genus Macrobrachium; species Macrobrachium nipponense. Next base: position 87,404,034 of record NC_087202.1, on the reverse strand, counting down.
AGGATATTTCACATCTCCAGCCTTACTTTTAGAGCTGATCAAGCATAACTTACATGGTACAGGTATTATAAAAAAGAACGTGCTTCCTAAGGGTGCTAAACTCAAGTCTGAGAAAGGGATTAAAAAACTAAGTAGAGGAGCTACCTACAACCGAGATATGATGGTGCTTATGCTATAACACAGTGCCATGATAAAAAGGTAGTTCTTATGGCTTCTACTATATATTCAATTGAACCTAAAGATGAATACAAGAGGTGGTCTAAAAAGGAAAATAAGCACAAAAAGGTGAACAGACCTGCAGCAGATAGGGATTATAATGTTGCTATGGGAGGAGTTGATGTTCATGATCAGATATTATCTTACTATAGGAGTTCTTCTAAGACAAGTAAGTGGACAGTCCGCTGCATTCTATACTTTCTTGATATAGCAACAAGTAATGCCTGGATGGAATACAAAGTCAATTGTGGTGAACTTAAGATATATCTAGATTTTAAAATGTCACTATCTATTCAGTTAATTGATGGTGCTCTTAGGTCAAATGCAGGTCAACAGCAGGTCCCAAGTGATAATCATGATGAAGAGGATGAAAAAAATTGTTCCGCTGAAATGCCAAATGAAAAATGCCAGAAGTCACAGCCACTACCCAGCAAAGATTTCAGAACTAATGAAGCCAAGCACATGCCACTTGCACTTCCACCAAATTCAGGGTTCAAAAGGTGCAGAAATCATGGGTGTATGGAAAATGTTGGAATTATGTATTCCTCCTGTGAAGTATTTTTGCGCTTAACTTCTGGAAGAAATTGTTTTGTTATATTTCATTTCCCTTAGTGGTGTTTCAGCATATTTTCTTGTTCTTTATTATGAATATTTGATATATTCCTACTTGTATTCAATATATTTTTCAGGTTCATATTCTACTGAATTCGTTGTCTCCAGTAATCATCAAACTCAAAAGTTCAAACGAATCAGAAATCATATTTGAATGGAGAAATATAGAAGTTTCTGCTCCTTTTGTGAAGTATTTTTGTGGTGAATGTTTTCCACTTAGTAAGGTTTCAACAGATTTCCTTTAATTTGGAAATTTGCTTATCTATTGTATGAATGCTATAATTAAATTTCAGGTTGATATTTTGAATTATTTCCTTTTCGAAAATAATGTTTTAGTTTCTTTGTTATTCTCATAATAAATTTGCAAGCAGTTTCTGTGGTTTTCTTTTCAAATAATCAGTGTGCTCTTCAGTCATATTTTGATAGCTAAGCGACCTGTTGTCCAGCTTACTTTACGTACTGATGCACTTAAGGGTGCAAACCAAATCGAAAAAGTATGACTGTGCTCAGTGACGTCGGTCGTGACACGTATATCACGTCATTTTTAATGGTAGAAGTACACTGTTGACAATGATGTACCTGACGTATTTATGTCAGATAAGTCCTTCATTTTCATTACATTTACATTGTTTATTGAGAAACGAAATGTAACGAAACTTATATCAAGAACCATTGCTGGCGCAAGGCTTCCGCTTATTCTAACAGAAAAGTGAGATGGGACTGAAATGTGTGTGTGTGTGTGTGTGTGTGTGTGTGTGTGTGTGTGTGAGCGTTTGTACAAACGAATGTATGTATCATTAAGTCATGCACTAAAAATCAGAAACAGTTATTTTAAAGATATTCTTGTGCTTTGCTTTATCATAATTTTTACTGATTATTATAATATAGTGATTTTTGCAACTGTCGTTTTCAAAATGAGAAAAACGAAATAGCTTTTGAAAACACATTACTTATACATCCTTCACTTGCACATAATTATACCATTTGGAGATATTTCATCCTCGGGTATTAGGTCATTGTACACTCAGCTTTTCTTGCCTTTTTCATTTAGCTAAAGGGTCAATTTGAGGATTTTGATAATTTTTTTTCTTTACATAATATTACTATTATTAATTCTTTTCTACAGCAGACGCCGTAAAGTTTATGAATGTCAGAACATCATATAAATATAAAGTTATCATAGAGAGCAACCAGATGGTTTTAATCACCGATGCCGCACTTTGTAAAAAGAAAAAAAAAATGGGCATTCAAGATGCCTCACGTTTTCACAAAATGACGAATGAAAGTTTGTGGCATTAAATATCAAAGTATGCTTGTTTTTTTGTGGTAGTAATAACTCATTTTTCCCAAAATGAGTGATTCGACGGTTTGGGGAAAAGCAGACGAAATCATTCATGCAGACAAACGCTTTCAAGGATATAATTTGTGTGTATGTGTGTGCCTTTTTTAGGCAATTCTAGTTCGTTCTGACTGACCATTCGGTATTATTATCATTAGTAGTAGTGGCAGTGGTAGTATTAATGATATTCATTCTCATCATCGTCCCCAATAACCACGAAACATTAAAAAAATATATTTAAAAAGTTTATTTTACCGCTCCTGATGGAATCCAGGAAAATCAAAATATATTTAATTAATGGAAACCAGGTTTGATGTACGCTTGGGTGCATTCACCCAGTAATGTATTCCGTCCAGCTGGATTAACATTATGATGATATGGCTTTGTTTTAATGTTATTTATAGATAAGTTAATAACTTTGAATGTAGACTTTTGCATTACCATATATATAATGTACACAAGTACTTGCAGGGTCTCTCTCTCTCTCTCTCTCTCTCTCTCTCTCTCTCTCTCTCTCTCTCTCTCTCTCTCTCAGCAGACACAGACACACTAAAGCTGGTATCACACTAGTCATTTTTTGCTCCCGGTTTTGGCCAGCATCCAGCCGATGCTCACGAGCAAAAGTGTTGTATCGTCACAGTAGGACCTCGTGGTTTCGAGGAGCAGTAAGAAAAAGTAAACAAAACTGATCAGTTGATATCATCATGGCGCCCAGAGATTGTCGGAATGTTGTAAGATGTGCTGCAGTGATGTATTTTCTCGGAATCTTACGTGAATGCAAGAGTAACAAAAAACGTTTGTGGGTTCGAAAGTGGCTCAGGAGAAGAGAAGCCAAAGGTCTGAGAGTACGTCCTATCAGCAGCAGCCATCTTGTTTGCTTACAATACGCGGTCGCTTGCGGTTCGTGCTCGCTGCTTCCCGTCCAGATCGGAAGCCAAAATCTCGAGCTAAAAGCTTCCAGTTTTCCATTTTCGGCAGCAAGCTCGCTGCTAGAAAAAAAAAGGCCTAGTGTGAGGCCACCTTAAACCAGGGGTTTTCCACCTTTTCCGCCCCCAGTACCCTTTGGGGCATTTGTAATGTCAGTAATGTTTCCCCTTCACTATGTATAACGTGGAAAACAAAACCAACTCAGAAAAACATTCCATTCTGTATATTTGCACGTACTGTACAGAAGGGAAGTAAGTACGTAACTCTCCTGACATAAACAATAATATCGTAAACATAAAGAACTCCATAAAAAAATAAAGGCAATTCTTTGTAAGTATTTACTTCTGGCTATGCAGTAAATTTTCAAGGTTATAGTACTGAGCTGCAAAAAAAAAAAAACATTATTATTGCATCAACTGCAAAGGTAGTTAAAGAATTGGCTGAAACTGTTTTCATTAACTATCTTGGCTAGGCGACGAGCAGTTTTTGCTAAAGCACATCGAAGGTCAGCATCTAACATTCATTTGAGAGCCATGAAGAACACGTACCCCCTCACAGACCCTTGGACCCCCCTGGGTACACGTACCTCAGGTTGATAACCCCTCCACTAAACTATACACACAAACACATGTTTTATATATGTGTGTATATATATATATATATAATAATATATATATATATATATATATATATATATATACATTATATATATATAATATATATATATATATATATATATTATATATATATATATATAATATATGTGTGTGTGTGTGTGTGTGTGTGTGTGTGTGTGTGTGTGTGCGCGTGTGTAAGCATGTATATAATCTCCTCGGTAGCGTTTATTATTTATTTTCTTAGTGTTAGCTGCTATCTGTTATCTCAGAATCAAAATCTTTTTCATAGGCAGTTATATGCTGTATATTTCGTTTACGACACTTACTTTTTATCATAAAGAAATGTAAATCATCATCTAGCTGCAAAAATAAAAATAAAAATATTTAGTTGAGAGAAAGTCCTTCAAGTAGAAAAGTATTATATCTCTGCATAATGCGATAATGAATAAATCATTTTCATGATTCCCTAAATGAACAACAGTACTTATTTAAAACTCTCGTTCGATCTGAATTAATGATAACCCAAGGGAAAATCCACTTCCATTTATAAAATAAATTGATAAATGATCATAAAGATATTTGTTGTACCCTCGAGAGATTTATGCTGTTTATTGGGTATACGTAAATTATGATTTGAATATTCTTTACATTAATCCGTAGAATTGTAATACTTGAAATGTTATAAAGGAATATGATTTTGTTTAAAAAAGATTCAAATATCATCTTGAAAATCGATATTTCATCTCTCATTACTTTCAAAATATTTCGAAGATAACCTTGAATGATACTTATCTATATATATATATATATATATATATATATATATATATATATATATATATATATATATATATATATATATGTGTGTGTGCGTGTGTGTGTGTGTGCGTGTGTGTGTATGTGTGTTTGAGCACTACTATATCAGGCTTTTGAAATAAAATTATATTAATGCGCGTTGCCATAAAATCCATGAAATTTCTAACACGACAAATGGTCTAAATACCGCCTACATGTATTACTGGGCGACTCGATTATTGCAGTAATAATACTCCATTAAACGTCAATTAATATTAATTTGCATTAATGCACAATTCTCTAAAGACACGATGAGCGAAAGTTTTGCTAACAATAAAGAGCGATATGATTCTTTATTATTCTGCTATAGGTTAGGTATTTCAACCCAAAGTCGACATTCACGAAAATTAACAAGGCATCAAACAAAACAACAAAAAAAGTCAGTCACTGCAACGTCTTTCTACAGTTACATGTATTAAGGATCAAATACTTCACAGAAAACACCAGCAGCATCAGATACCTCAGACGTAATAGTGTAGACTTATCAAAGAGACCGTTGACCTTTACTATCTTCTCAAACTTAACACAGAAAACTTATCAACAGAGCGTTGACCCACTCATACCCAATCCGCTCATACATTAACAATGGAAACTTATCAACAGCATGTTGGCTCGTTCATACACAGTGTGTTCACTTATTTGAGCTGAAGAATTATCAGCAGCACATTTGGCTCAGCTCATACCCAAAACACGCTTCCCTTCATGGTGATCAATTGCTTTTTCTCCTAAAACTTCTATGCGCCAGGACAAAGGCCTAAAGATATCAGGCAATGTTGAAGCCATGCCATCCTCTTTAGTGCGTGGTCTCTGTTATTGTTCCCGCCGATCCATCTGCATTTAATTAAACGCTGAGAGGAAGGTGAAAGCACAGGATTAAACTCGACTGTTTTCATAATTTTGAGGACATTTCTCTCAATTATTTTCGGCGGGTTTCTGATATTTAAAGAGGAAAATCAAAGTGTTAACTGACCGCAGCCTTCATTTATAAGACTGCTGAAAGCAAGGGACTGGGTATATGGTAAATCAATCCACGCATAGACACCCAGATTAATGGGTCCTACAGAGAGAGAGAGAGAGAGAGAGAGAGAGAGAGAGAGAGAGAGAGAGAGAGCCATTCTGAAACAGACTTAATTATTACTCACAATTTATTCAGCAGTTATTATTTTTGACATGTTCCCTTGGCTTGGGCTTGATATATATATAATTTTTTCCAATTTCAAATTCAGTATAATTATTGAATGGTTTACCATGTGTTCGCAATTAAAATTAATTAACAAGCAAACAATGAGTCTTCATGGAATATTAACAATATTTCCTATTCCTAGAACTACTCGGACGGAGTTTCCGCGAAAGTGACGTTGTTGTTCAAGTCATTTCATAACGAATATGCAACAATTGCACTAATGTTTTTACTCTTTTTGTAGAATCTCATATATTTCACTGTTTAAAGCCGTGGCTGAACAATAATAGAACAGTTCAGTTCTGGAAAGAAAATTCCATTCTAATTAAAATATATCTGTATACTTGTGAGCCTAGAACCTAAAGCTTAGTATTTTTATATCTAATGCAGTTTTGAAATATATATAACTTTCCATTAAACACAAAGACGCGGTTTATACCTTCAGCAATTGAAACCAATTTTATTAATTTATTTATCTTATTTTTTTTTACGGTGGATAAACTTTTTTTTTAACTCTGACTCGAAAATTAGACAAATCAAATGTATCAGTGCAGTTGCGATTACATTATTATATTTTCCTACTATTATTGTTGACGTCTTGTTCTATTGTCATTTCTCAGAAGTACCCGTACGTATTCAGGCTTTTTAAAACTCTACATGAAAGACGTTTAGAACAATAGAACAAGACGCCAACGATAATGGTAGGAAATTATACTAAAGTAATCGCAACTACATTGATACATTTTATCTATCTAATTTTCGAGTCAGTTTTAAAAAAAGTTTATTCACCGTAAAAAAAAGATAAATAAATAAATAAAATTTGTTTCTTTGGCTGAAGATATAAACCGCGTCTTTGTGTTTTATGGAAAGTTGTATATTTCAAAACTACATTAAATATAAAAATACTGACTTCAAGAGAATAGAATTTAATTTCCAGAATTGTACTGATTAATAATTGTTCAGGTACGGCTTTAAACAGTGACATATATATATATATATATATATATATATTATATATATATATATATATATATATATGTGTGTGTGTGTGTGTGTGTGTGTGTGTGTGTGTGTTGCTATATATATATATATATATATATATATATATATATATATATATATATTATATATATATATATATATATATATATATATATATCTATATATATATATATAGATATATAGATATATATATAATATATATATATATATATATATATATATGAATATTATATATATATATATATATATATATATATATATATATATATATATATATAATATATATATATATATATATATACTATATATATATAGCAAATAAAGAAAAACGACAGAGAAATAACGCTAGACTTGTTGATTAAATATGGCATCCTCACAACAGCTCTGTCAATGAAGACCCTCCGCAGCAATTAGAATTGGGAAGAATATTATTCTGGTGGCGTCTGATACAGACGAATTTCTGGAATTGTCAGTTAAACCCAGCCACAACCCAAATCCCTCACGAACTGTACTCACAACTTTGATATCCTATCCGGGAGGAGTTTATAACAGCAGGCATTTGTAAATTCAATGGAGGGTGCTCGTTGACATATCCACTGTTATTTGTTACGGCGAAATCTTTCCGCTTTCGATATTTCCTTTAGCGCCCGTTGATCCTTCGCTGTTTAAGGAATGCTTTTAAGGAAATTATTTTTTTCGTCATCCATCAACTGCAGCACCATTCTGAAAAGAAACACACACACACATACATACATATATATATATATATATATATATATATATATATATATATATATATATATATATATATATATATATATATATATATATATATATATATATATATATATATATATATATATATATATATATATATATATATATATATATATATATATATATATATATATATATATATATTTGTGTGTGTGAGTATGTGAGCCCACGTGTGCGTAGGGGTTGTGTGTGTGTGTGTGTACGTGTGTGTATCACCATGTGCAAGCAGAAACAGAGAGTGAGAGATATAAACGTGGAGGATAAACTGAGTGAATCATTTCGACTAAATTAGGACCTTACATGGAACAATTCGAAAAATTTGAAGAGATAAGGACGAGATTAATTATAAATGGACGTTCATAAGGTTACTGGATTTATTTTAGAAATGAATGATGAAGATGACTTATGTATCCCTTAAAAGCTCATGATTCTTTAACTCTGTGTCACTCAATCATGTATTATGACCCCTTCTAGCATCCTATGACGGTAGTATTTGTCAAAAATCCCTCTCATGTGCGTTTTAAGCAAGTCATGACCTTACACATAGGATGTCGCGCTACTTTTGGACAGACAGTTGTAGTCACAATTTAGATTTGTCGTGGACGAGGCTTTGACATTTGCATATGTGTAAGTAACGCCATAAGGTAGGTTGTTACGATTATGTTTATATTATGTAGAATATGATTTGCATTAATCATATGTCCGGGAATAATTGTTTCTGTACTCTATAATCATTAAGTATGCTACCACCTGTCCCTTCAGTCTCGAGACTCCTTGCTGAGTCTCGTTTTCTGTTAACCTCCTTGGCTTTATAAAAGCATGTGTCATTTGGCTTTCAGACTACGGGACCTTTAACCTCTCTCCAGCTGATCTGTGGTGGTAACTACCTTTAGTTTGTTTTACATACTTGAAGAGTGTTTGTGAAGTGATTATTCACAATTGTGAAGTATTCCTCGTAAGTTTTTCTTATTTCATTTGATGATTTGTACTGCTGTTATTTATTAGTAACTTTTGTTATTTAGTAATCATATATATATATATAGCATTTTCTTTTCCTATTTAATTTACGTTCCTTAATATTGTTTGATATAAAGTGACTGTGGGTGTTTGTGTAATGACTCCTCTCCTACTCCTAGACTAACTCATAGGAGATCGTTACATATTGGGGGCCTGACCGGGATAACGAGTTGCTGTTTTCAATGACTATTAGTTATATTCGGAAAGTGTTTATCATGTTAACTTCACACACACTCTGTATGTAGAATAAACTGCTTTTTCGTATCAAATATCAGGATAATGTTTTTCGTAATCTGTTTATTTTTCAAATAAGTTTTTTAAACTAAATGTATTGTCAATTGTAACTACTGCCATAGTTTTCGGTTGAAGTTAATTGAGTGTAGCTTCCTTAAAGTGTTCGTCTGACTGCTAATCCCTTCTAGGTAGATTAAGTTTATCAGTCATTTATGCCGTGTTGGTGTCTTAGCAATACCTTGCTCCCGATAGTATTGACTAGTTTAGAGTTAAAAGGGCACTTCGTGTAGTTCCTTGCTCCTTGTTTGACTGTATTAGGGAAACTGTCAAGCTATCTTTTGTTGTAGCGACCTAAGCCACGTCACTATCGTTAAAGTAGTTGTTTAGTCTGGACTAGCGGTTTGCTCCCGTACAAACAATTGGTCTTCACATGACAACGCTTTCGAAGCGTCTGAAATTTGTTCTTACGAGCTGTTCGTCTTTAATGCTTCATTCATACTCATACTCGCATATGCAAATCTATTAAAACGTACGTATCTAAATGTAATTTTCGTCAGAATAATTTTGTTTGTTGCCTATTAGTCTTAGTGATTTCAGTGTCATTGATAAATTTTTCACTGATTAGACTTCGACCAACTTTGATATGTTCAATTTCCTTTACTACTCATAACTATTGCTTGTATACCCTGGCACTAGTTCGTGCTTTTGCATTTTAATGACTTGACTCCTGATATTTTGTATCGTTAGAGTAATAATCTCCGAAATAAGCCTTTTGATGTATCAGAATTTGTAGCAAACCCTGCTGGTGAACTTTTTCAGCTTTCTCAAGCTAAAAAGGTGGACTTGCTGTCCCTTGCTAGTCAGCTTAGTATTGAAGTGAGCCACACAGCGCTTAAAGGTCAAATTCTAGACTCTATTTTGGATTACTATATTGATGAGGATGTTTTTACTGAAGAAAAAATACAGGTAATTAACTTAAATTGAGGTCAAACCATAGTAAAGTAGATAAAGAATTAGAGCTAGCTAGAATACAGTTAAGATTAAGGGAAGTTAGCAAAGAACAAGAGGATTATCTTTCTCGGAAGAGGTTAGAGGAAAAGCAGAAGCTTTTGGACTTGGAATTGGAATATAAGATTAAAGAGGCAGAGTTGAATAAGAGGTTGGAAGAGGAAAAGGCTAAAATAGCTGTAGAAAAGCACGTGAAGAGTTTGATATTTCTAGTTCTCGGCCCATTCATTTTGACTTGTCTAGAGCAAGAAAGCTTGTGCCATTTTTTTTGATGAGAGAAAGACGTTGAAATTTTAAAGTTTTTTCATAGCTTTTGAAGATATTGCTGCTAATCTAGAATGGCCTGCAGATCAGTGGTTATGGTTAATTAAACCCCAATTACGTGGCAAAGCAATTCAAGTTGTATCAAATTTAATTGGTGAAGGTTACAATGTTATAAAGCAGAATATTCTAGACGCTTACGCTATCACCAGCGAGGGTTATAGACAATTGTTTCGGAATGCTACTAAGACTACTTCTCAAACATTTACAGAATTTGCTAATCAAAAGCTTAGGTTATTTAAAAAATGGCTTGCAAGTGAAAAAGTCGCTAATTTCAATGAATTAGTTAATCTAGTGGTCTTGGAAGAATTCCATCGGAGATTACCACCACCTATTTCGATGTATATAGCTGAGAGAGAGGTCAAAGATCTAATGAAAGCTGGAAATCTTGCTGATAACCATAGCTTAATTCATAAGAGTAAGCCTAAAATTCCTGATAAGTCTAAAGATACTGATGGTAATGGTGCAACTGGTATTATCTCTTGTGCTTATTGTAAGCAGCCTGGCCACACAATAAAGAATTGTACAAAACCAGTTGCAAAGTGGCCAATCAGTCTAGTAAGGTATCCCAGTCAGTGGTTAAGAAAACTAGTTTGCATTGTGCTGTTGATCAGATAGATTATTTCAAAGAATTGTTTGACCATGGCCTTCTCAATTCAAAGAAAGTATCTATACTAAGAGATACAGGGGCTGCTCAGTCCATAATACATAAGAGTCTTGTTCCTGATCTTAAATTTACTAATGAACATGTAGTGGTTTCAGACTTTTCAAGTCGTAAAGTATTGCCACTTGCTGAAGTAAATCTTGATTGCCCTTATGTTAATGAAACTGTAAAAGTTGCTGTCACTGATAATGAATTTCCTGTTAATGTAGATCTTGTCCTCGGTAATGATTTAGCGGGTAGTAAAGTAATGTGCAATTTGATCATTTATGATCCTGAGAGCAAAGGTGATAAACAAGAGTCACAAGGTACTAAGCCTGAGGATTCAATTTGTGTAGTAACTCGCTCAAAGAAATCTACTGATGAGCAACCTATGAATGTACCTAATGTTTCTATTAATCATTCAAACTTACCTGATCTGTTAAACCTTTCTAAAGATAATTTTGTTAAATTACAGCAGGAAGACGGTAGTTTAGTAATTTATATGAAAAGGCTGTTCAGAAATCAGATATTGACAAAGTCCTTGCTACTACATCGAGAAGGGAATACTGATGCGCTTGTTGCGACCTTCTAAATTGTCGGCGAAAGAATCTTGGGCAGACTGTGAGCAGGTTATAGTTCCATTTTCACTAAGAAGTAAGATTCTTGAAATTGCTCATTGTGCCGATTCTCATTTAGGGGTAAGTAAAACTTATCAGAGATTATAATTTAATTTTCTACTGGCCAGGAATGAAAAATGATGTAAAAAGCTTTGTACAGTGTTGTCATATCTGCCAGATAGCGGGAAAGCCCAACGAGGTGATACCACCTGCACCATTAAAAACTATTGCCATTCCACATGAACCATTCAGTAAAGTTGTTATAGATTGTGTGGGTCCTTGCCCAAAACCCGTAAAGGTAATCAGTATCTGCTGACTGTAATGTGTCCCACCACAAGATTTCCAATTGCCCATTCCTTTACCTAATATAACTGCCAAAAAAAGATTGTAGAAAAGTCTAATAATAAAGTGTTTACTGTCTTAGGTTTTCCTAAAGAATTACAATGTGATAGGGGAACAAATTTCAAAAGTGAGGTTTTCCAATCTGTCTTGAAAGAGCTGCATATTAAACAATAATTTTCTTCAGCTTATCATCCACAGTCTCAGGGTGTGTTGGAAAGGGCACACCAGACATTGAAAAGCCTTCTTGGAAAAATATGCCTTGGAATCTGCAAGAGACTGGGATGAAACCCTGGATCTCTTGATGTTTGTGATACGCATTGTTCCAAACGAATCCCTTGGAGTTTCTCCGTTTGAAAGCTTTTTGGTAGAAAAGCTAGATATGTGCTAAAGAGTTAAATAAGAAATTTAACTGGTGAGGTTGAAGTAGTCACTCCTGTAACAGTTTCTAAGTATTTGCAAAACATGAAAGACAGATTTGACAAAATTCATAAATTTGCCTTCAATAATCTGAAAGTTTCGCAAGAGAAAATGAATGAAAATTATAACAAAAAAAGCTAAGGTGCGAAAGTTACAGTTGGTGACAATGTTCTAGTTTATTTTCCAATTTCAGGATCTCCATTAAAACATAAGTGCTTTGGACCATATAAGGTATCAAAAGTGATAAATAAACTTAATTATGTTGTCTCTACTCTGACAGGAAGAAGTCTACCCAGCTAGTTCATGTCAACCTAATTAAAACCTTACCATAAGATTTCCCCAGTGTTAGTTGATAGCCCAGTGTGCAACCCTGTGAAGTAAGTGCAACCTGGAGGAAGTACTGAAGACTACGATGAAAAAGATAGCCACTTAGACATGAATAATTCATGGACAGATTTTTCCAACTCTGATATTCTTGCTTCCTTAGATAAGTATTTTGAACACGTGACTTGTGAGCAGAGAACACAATTGCAGAGCCTGTTACGTAAATATGAAAGTGTGTGTTCAGATATTCCTGGTAACTGTAATATTGTTTTACACGATATAAAGCTTCTCCCTAATACCTTTCCTATTCGACAACAGTACTATCGTATTGTGGGTGAAAAACTACAGTTAATGAAAAGTGAAGTTGAATATTTATTAAACAATGGATTAGCTTCCCCTAGTTGCTCACCTTGGGCTTCGCCTTGCATTTTAGTTGCTAAACCTAATGGGAAAGTAAGGATGTGCACAGATTACAGAAGAGTGAATAGTGTTACAGAGAAGGACTCTTACCCACTTCCTAGAAATACAAGATATCTTAGACAATATAGGAAATTGCAATTATTTAACTCAAATAGACCTCTTAAAGGGATATTATCAGATTCAGTTAACTGAAAATGCTAGAGAAATCAGTGCATTCATTACTCCTTTTGGCTTGTTTCAGTATAACGTTCTTCCCTTTGGCATGTGTAATGCCCCTGCAACCTTCCAGCGTGTGATGAATGAGTTGATCAGAGATCTTGAAGTGTATATGCCTACTTGGACGACTTGGTTGTTGCAACAAGCAGCTGGGAAAAAAATTTGAAACATTGGAAAATTGTTCCACAAACTTCACTCAAACAATCTGACCATTAATCTTTCGAAATCTTGTTTTGGCAATGCCAAAGTTAACTATTTAGGTCATGTAATTGGTAGTGGTTCTGTTGTACCTAAAGATAGTATAAAAGCAGTCTTAGAATACCCAGTTCCTTCTAACCGTAAGCAAGTACAGACTTTCCTTGGGATGTCTGCTTATTATTAGTAGTAAATTTTGTAAAAATTTTGCTATTGTTGCAAAACCTCTCTATGAACTCACATCAGCTAAAGCAAATTTCATCTGGTCACCAGAATGCCAGAAACTCTTTTGATCAGTTAAAACTAATGTTAACCTCTCGTCCAATCCTAAAATGCCCAAATGTGTACAAGCCTTTTTATCTGCAGGTTGATGCTTGCAACACAGGTATTGGTGCTGTGCTTCTACAGTCAAAGGATGAAGAGCCATCTGACGAATCCAAATTGCTTCCTGTTTCATACTTTTCCAGGAAGTTCTCCCCAACTCAGCAGCGTTGGTCTACTGTAGAGCAAGAGCTCTATGGTGTTGTAGCTGCACTTCTACATTTCGGCGTACATTTGCATGGAAATACTCCTGTGACAGTCTTATCAGACCACTTGCCATTGGCCTTCCTTGAAAGGGCCAAGCTCCATAACAAGAAACTGCTCCGGTGGTCTTTCATTCTCCAGGAATTCAACGTGAAAGTGAAGCATATTCCTGGAGCAGAAAATAAAGTAGCAGATGCATTGTCTCGCATTTAGGCATCTTCAAGCATCTCTCCCATCCATCATAAATGGATGATCATCGTGAAACTTCTCAGCCGCCTTTTAGCACGGGGGAGCTGTTACGATTATGTTTATATTATGTAGAATATGATTTGCATTAATCATATGTCAGGGAATAATTTGTTTCGTACCTCTATAATCATTAAGTATGCTACCCACCTGTCCCTTCAGTCTCGAGACTCCTTGCTGAGTCTCGTTTTCTGTTAACCTCTTGGCTTTGTTTATAAAACGCATGTGTCATTTGGCTTTTCAGACTACGGGACCTTTAACCTCTCCAGCTGATCTGTGGTGGTAACTACCTTTAGTTTGTTTTACATACTTGAAGAGTGTTTGTGAAGTGATTATTCACAATTGTGAAGTATTCGTAAGTTTTTCTTATTTCATTTGTATGATTTGTACTGCTGTTATTTATTAGTAACTTTTGTTATTTGTGTAATCATATATATATATATATATAGCATTTCTTTCCTATTTAATTTACGTTCCTTAATATTGTGGTTTGATATAAAGTGACTGTGGGTGTTTGTGTAATGACTCCTCTCCTACTCCTAGACTAACTCATAGGAGATCGTCACCATGTGCAAGCAGAAAGAGAGAGTGAGAGATATAAACGTGGAGGATAAACTGAGTGAATCATTTCGACTAAATTAGGACCTTACATGGAACAATTCGAAAAATTTGAAGAGATAAGGACGAGATTAATTATAAATGGACGTTCATAAGG
>NC_087202.1:87361769-87369269 GCF_015104395.2 Macrobrachium nipponense | reverse complement strand
CGTTAAGCAATAGAAGAACAGTGCATTAACATCGTTCAATTAAATTGTTAAACTACCATAACGACTCTCGCTATTATAACTCTTATACGTGAGCCTTAAGAAGTGGAATTACTGCCTGTTATAAACAACTACAGACAAGATGGAGGAGTCTGATGAGGCTGTCCAGAATACTGCTCCCGTCGAAAACTCGGGTACGACAGTTGATATTCGAACATTGAAAAATAAATTGAGATCATCACTTGCCAACGTAACGAAAAAACGCAATGAACTCACAGGCCTCATGTCAAATCCTGACAACCTGCACTTGGTGAAAATGTGTCTAGAGGAATATAACGAAGCTTTCGATAAGTACAAAAAAAACTTTAATTGTGTTATGGATAATATCTCAGATGAATTGGAGCAAGACCAGGAATTGTCCAGATATGAGACCAAGGAAATTAGCATTCTGCAATTCCGAAACCATACTGGTGAATGGATAGCCATAAACGAAAAACGACTTGAAGAAGACCTGAAGAGTCTTTTAAGCCGATCTGGTTCAAAACGTTCTTCCCAACGGCCTACTTCTCTTCCTTCTGGCAAATCGGCCATGTCCGAAAAGGTGCGAGCCAAAGCACGCCTCGCCGAGTTGCTTGCCGAAAAAGAACTTGTGACAAAGAAAAAGGAACAGGAGGCAAAGACAGAAGAGATTCTATTGGATATCGAAATAGCCAAGATTCGAGCAAAAGCACGTGTTTTTGCAGAAACCGAAAATGACATTGGCGATGACAATGTTGGTAACAAGGACAATGAGACACATACCAGCATTATTGTGCAACGAGCCAACCATCAGGACGTGAATGTTATTGTCGCTGGACCTAGTGTAGCTGCCCCTGGAATTTGTGTGAGTGAAGGTGCTAACGGCGGCAATATGGATAACCAGGTTATACTTCCTGTCACCCAGGAAAATAGTGCCAGCTTACCCAGTCTAAATCCCAGCACTACACAAGAATTTGTTCCCAGAAATTCTTCAGAGACTGGTACTAACACTCATGCACCTCCGGTCAACGCTTCGAATGCCACGTCATCAACGTTTCCAAATCAAGAACAGTATACGTATCCGCCTGTAAATACACCTGTGAACAGTAACTTTGGTCCACTGCCTAATTCGCCTCCAGTTAACACCATACAGCAACAGATTAGTGGTATTGCCACAGCTCTAGCTTTGCCTGCACCGGAAGTTCCCAAGTTTACCGGTGATCCTCTGGAATACAGTGACTTCATACTGGCGTTTGACACCAGGATCTCCTCTAGAACAGCCAGTAGCAGTGACAGACTTTACTACCTTCTACAGCATACCGACGGTGAACCTAAGGACCTCATCAGCAGCTGTATATACATGCAGGCAGACCAAGGTTATAGTCAGGGAAGACAGTTGCTACAACAAGAGTATGGTGATCCCTATAAAGTATCCCTGGCATACTTGAAACAACTAAACGAGTGGAAGCCGATAAAACCAGACGAAGGGAAATGTCTGAAAAGATATTCGCATTACTTGCTAAAATGCTTCAGCGCCATGCAAACACTTACTCACCTAGCTGTTCTTGATCATGCGCCGAACCTGCAGGTGGCGGTCCAGAAATTGCAACGTTATCTCCAGAATAAATGGCGCGAAAAAGCCACAAACCGCAGACTCCTCGAGAACAGGTCTTCGTGCTTTGGTGACATTGTCCAGTTTGTTATTAACACTGCAGAGTGTGTCAATGACCCAGTGTTCGGCAAAGAAGCAATGCATAGAGAACTGAATTCTAGTAAACCATCAAAAGGGAAACCAACAGAGTCTGTATTTGCTATGCAAGTTAATCGTGAGAGCCAAAGTAGAACTCGTGGTTTTGGGTCACCCTCCTGTTTTTACTGCGGCAAAAATCACGATCTGGATAACTGTGCAGATTTCAGGCAGAAATCTCTCGAAGAGAAAAGAAAGTTTATTATAGAGCAGCGTTAGATGCTTCAGTTTTCTACGATCTGAATCATACATCGAAGGAGTGCATGAACAAGCGAAAATGTCACAAATGTGGCAAAGGTCATCCTACGGCCATGCATATAGATGGCTTCAAACTACCTTGGAGGTCAGACTACTCTGACAGATCTTCATATTCTCAAAACCGTACAGAGGAATCCAGCCAAAACCCTCCAGATACAGCTACCAGCAACGTTATTTCTCATGGTTCCTCAATGGTTCTTCAAGCAATACTACCTGTTCGTATAAAACAGAGGGGAACCAACCGAGAAGTTCTCACCTACGCCCTCTATGACCCAGGAAGCACAGGGTGCTTCTATCAGAAGAACTGAAAGACGACTTGCAAGCTTTCGTGTTCAAACAATCTCCGTCTGAAAATTATGCATGGGGAGAGCATAGTCAAAAGCTACCTTGTCCAGGATCTCGTCGTCAGTGATATAAACGGCCAGAATGGTATACTGCTTCCAAAAACGTATTCCAGACAAGAAATTCCAGTGAGCAATGATCAAATACCACGTCCAGAACTGTTACGACGCTGGCCATATCTTCACGACGTGGCAAAATCGATTCCTGAAGTAATGCCAGAAATAGACATCGGTCTACTGATTGGCAGTAATTGCCCAATAGCAATGGAGCCTCTGAAAATCATATCAACAGACGGCAAAGGCCCATTCGCTCTGCAGTATCGTCATGGATGGACAGTCAGCTCCCCGGTAGAAGACAACAGCGTAACGCCTACACATCGGGTAAACAGTAATCGCATTGTGACCGAGGACATTGAGCAGGCTACTGAAATTCTCTCCCCAAACAGAATACTGAATATTCTGAAAAGTGACTTTATTGATAGCCGGGTAGCAAGGTATCCTGGAGAGAGAGGATTGTCTCCAGAGGATACTACATTCATGAAGAAGGCCGAAAGCAATGTCGTGTTCAAAGATGGTCACTTTGAGATCCCTCTCCCTTTCAGGAATCAGAACTTAATGGTGCCAAATAATAAGATCCTTGCAATCAAACGAGCACTCTATCAAAAGAAGAAAATGCAAAAGGATCCCAAGTACTACTCTGACTACGTCAACTTCATTGACAAAATACTCCAGAATGACTATGCTGAACATATCCCAGACTCCCTGCTCACAGCCAAATCTGGACATGTGTGGTACCTGCCACATCATGGAGTATACAATTAAAGAAAACCGGATAAAATTAGAGTGGTGTTTAACTGTAGTGCTAAATTCAATGGAATATCCTTAAACGATCAGTTGCTGCAAGGGCCTGATCTCACCAATTCTCTGATAGGTGTTCTAACCAGATTCAGAGAACACCAGGTAGCCTTCACTTGTGACGTGGAGTCTATGTTCTACCAAGTGAAAGTACCCAAACACCAATACAACCATCTCAGATTCCTCTGGTGGCCGAACGGTGACATATCAAAGGAACTCGAAGAGTACTGGATGAAGGTACACCTGTTCGGCGCAGTGAGCTCACCAAGTATCGCCAACTACGCACTTAGACGTGTCGCAGATGAAGGAAACAACTTAAGTTCAGAAGTCGCCCATACAATTAAGCGGAACTTCTACGTCGATGACTGTCTAAAGTCTGTACCGAATGCCAACGAAGCCAGTTCTCTGATTGCTGAACTGACTGCCGCCTGCGGGGGCTGTGGATTCAAACTGTGTAAATATACTAGTAATGACGTCTCTGTCATAAACACCATCCCAGCTGACGATCGATCCAAAGAGTTAAAGACAAGAGACATCAATTATGACCCCCTGCCTACAGAGCACGCCCTCGGAATACTTTGGGTCGTCGAAACAGACACATTTGGCTTCTCAGTGTTGTTGCCAGACAAACCGCTGACAAGAAGAGGCCATTATCTCCATAGTATCCATCCATCTATGACCCCCTTGGTTTTGCGCTCCATGCTCCATTTGTGCTGCCGGCAAAGCAATACTACAAGACCTCTGCAAAGAAACCACTCTCACCTGGGATGACGAAGTGCCTGATGATCACCAGCGACGTTTCAAACAATGGATTAGCGAAGCCCCGAACTTTCAGAAGATAACAATCCCGAGATGTCTAAAGTTACCAAAGCAAGCAAAAGATACAGCGTTTCAGATGCACGTTTTCTCAGATGCCAGTGCATCTGGGTATGGCGCTGTTGCATACCTAACCTCAAACGAGGGTGGATGTTCAAAAACTTCATTTCTCATCGGAAAAGCAAGGGTTGCTCCATTGAAAGCAACATCTATCCCACGGCTTGAACTCACAGCTGCTGCTGTAGCTGTAAATTTAGTACAGAAAATGACCCTTGAGCTTGATCTCCATCTCAACGAAATCTGCTATTACACAGATTCAACAACAGTCCTTTATTACATCAGAGCTGAGAGAAAGCGTTTTCCAGTGTTTGTGGCCAACAGAGTCCGTCAAATAAGAGACTTCAGCAACGCTAACCAGTGGAAGTATGTTAGCACTGATTTGAACCCAGCAGACGTTGCATCACGTGGAGTAGGTTCTGTGATATCTTCAGACATGACTCATTGGCTGGAAGGTCCGGATTTCTTGAATATGCCGGCTTCAGAATGCCCTGCAAAGATGCATCCTATCAGCGAACCACAGGTTATAGAAGACGACGTTATGTCTTTAGCTACTACTGCTACATCAGAAGAAGGCTCACCGTTTATGTCTTTAAGTCACCCAGTTTCTCCAGGTGGGAGAGACTGAAGAGAGCAATAGCAGTATTCATAGCATTTTTGGCTTTCTTACAAAACAAAGAACAAACTATAAATTTAAGGACCACACAGATCATGCAAAAGGCTGAAAAGTCAATAGTTTGCTTTATACAAAAGATCACCTTTGCAAACGAGGTCGAGAATCTCAAGAAAACAACCATGAAAGATGACAAGAGAGAACACTCACAACCAAAAACAAGTAAGATATTCCGTCTCGACCCAGTGCTCATCGACGGAACTCTGTGAGTGGGAGGACGCCTCTCGAAAGCCGCAATGGACTCTGACGTGAAACATCCAATGCTACTGCCACAACACTCGCACGTCATGACTCTAATCGTACGAGATACTCATGAGAAACTCGGTCCGGGGATGCTGGTAGAAATCACACCATTGCAGCAATTAGAGAACGCTTTTGGATTGTTTCAATCAACTCTGCTGTCCGACGTCAACTCCACAAATGCATAACGTGCAGAAAAATAAGAAAGCCATGCCAAAAAAGAGCAAAAAAATTGTACCCGGACTTACCTCAAGATCGTCTCGAGCCAGCTCCACCATTTACATTCACAGGCATAGACTTCTTCGGGCCGTTCATTATAAAAGAGGGACGCAAGGAGCTCAAACGTTACGGCGTCATATTCACCTGTCTTGTCAGTCGCTCCATTCATCTGGAAGCTGCTAACAGTCTCGAAAAAGATTCCTTTATTCACTGCTTGCAACGCTTCATAGCCCGCAGAGGTACGGTACAAGAAATCCGATGCGACAACGGGTCTAACTTCATCGGAACAGGCGGAATGAACTGAACAAGGCTTGGTTAGATCTGAACCAAAACAAAATCCAAACAAACTACTCTACATGAATATCGACTGGAAACTCAACCCACCTATGGCATCGCACATGGGCGGCGTATGGGAGCGCCAGATCCGTACCATTCGGAAAGTTCTATCTGCGCTATTCTACAACCACAGGAATCGCCTTGATGACGAATCATTCCGCACGCTTCTCTGCGAGGTAGAATATATTGTGAACTCAAGACCGATCACGACCTGTTCTGATGATCCTGACGACATGGAACCGCTAAGTCCGAGTCAGATCCTCCACATGAAGTCACCCAAGAGGTTAATACCGGGACCTTCGCAACCAGAATATGTGTACTCGAGAAAAAGGTGGCGTTGAGTACAATATTTGTCGGACTTGTTCTTGAGCAGATGGAAAAGGGAGTACATAGTCAGCCTGCAGCAACGCCCCAAATGGAACAAACAACAACGAAATACACGGGAAGGTGACATCGTGCTCCTGAAGGACGAGAACACGCCAAGACTTCACTGGCCACTAGCACGTGTAACAGAGGTACTGCCAGACTCCAGAGGTGTTGTGAGAAGCGTCAAACTTCGAACCCAATCTTCTGAACTGCACAGACCAGTGACCAAGCTCGTACTCTTAATTCCAAAAGAAGATCAAGTGTTATAGATATTATCCAGACACTATATGACATTGATATTTCTAGTTCATATCTGTTTGTCAAACTCATTTTTATTTTTGTTGTGTTTATCGTTTTAATGTTCGTTCTTTAAGCTTGGTTTATTCATGTTCTATTCACGTATTGTAGTATGAAATGAAATATTAGTTGTGCATCCTATATATATATTTTTTTTTGTAAATCATATGATTTAGAGGTCGAGTAATGTTGATGCCCAACGATTAACTGTAAATATGTTCGTGTTGTCTTGTTATCGCGATGGTTAATGTTAAGGTTTGCTGTGTGGTAGTTTGCTGGTTCGAGTCCACGCTCGGCCATAATAATTGTTTACTTGGTGTTGGGTTGTTTTAGCTAATTTATGCATAGTTATCGGTCACGTGTACTTTTTGGTATTCGATAGTGTCTTCCTGTAAACAAATGAGGAAAGTTATCAGTTTAAAAAGAGATTTCATACAGAACGGATATAACGAATGTAACGAAAGTTGGTATTTACTGAGGAATATTTGGACCGTTTGGTTTATTAGGAACACAATTGTAAGTAAACGCCTATTATATTGTTTTAGAATAGCGGATTCATCTTTTCCCATTTGTAAGCCTACATTGTATATAACGTATGTCTTTATATGAGCCTTAGTTATATTGACTTTGTGTATTAGCTTTTTGTAGTTAGCCGTTATACATGCATAATTTACTTAATTAAGCTTTGCATATTGTTTCTATCAGTCTTAGTTGTTTAACTTAATAATTTTGTATAAATTAGCATATTCATACGTTGATTTCTTTTCCATTTATCCATAGTAATTAAACCACATCACATCACATCACTTCAAGTTACGCTGCATATGTCAAGTCTACATGTATAAACGCCTAACAATATAACCATATCGATGTTAACGTCATGGATCTATAAAGAACTATATGTGCGTATCAAAATTGTGTTTTCTCCATCATTTCACGTTAAGCAATAGAAGAACAGTGCATTAACAGATATATATACATAGGTATCGTCCATGACCATTACCATTAGGCGAATGAGGAGGTCTAAGAGCGACCTCCATCATCTTTGAGAATGAGGAAGAGGCAATCACTTGGAGTAGATCATTACTCTTTTCGAACTGGAAAGAGGAAATTTACGATGAGGCCTCGTACAAGGATGCAACTTACAAGAGACCATTCCTTCTTTGACGCGTTTTTATTTTAAACTGAGGTCTAGTTACACATCTTATTTTCTAAGCTAAGATATTCATGACTTATTACGTTTACTAGTAAGAATATTTAAGTATGGATAAAAGCAGTGC
>NC_087202.1:87345329-87355329 GCF_015104395.2 Macrobrachium nipponense | reverse complement strand
TAAATTCCTTACGGTAACTAACCAGTATGCACTAAGAACAGCTTCTTCCACAACTAAACACAGTAAGTGCCCTACCACGTAAAACTGGTTGTAAATATAAATTCCACATTTCTTTAGGAGAACTTACTGTTTCCATCAACTTCTCAAAACACATGAAATATTTCGTTACATCTTCCTCATCAAACTTTGGTACTAATTTTAACATTGCATTTGTACCTAAATCATCAGCTTCATTTCCGTTCTTTTCTGTCTGACTGTTAAGAGCACTTTGCCGTAAACGAGCGATTTCCAACTCAAGCTTATATTCTTTCCCTCTTTCTTCCTGCTGCAGTATCATCATTTCTCTCTCTTGCTGCATTTTCATTACTTCTTTCTCATGTGCTCTTTCATCTCTCCCATACTCTTCTCTTTCTTTCCTCTCAACATACTTACGGAGGTCATTACCTTCTAGACCCAGAAGCTTACCAGACTCAGTAAACTCTTTCATCATCTCACTCATTCTGGTTCTTTCTATTCTCCATGTCTCCCTGTATCAATCCGTTACTGTGTTTGAAAATCCTGGCCTAAGGTCACCACTGTGGGACAGATCAGGATCCAATCAGGTTCTTTATTACACTAAACAAAAAGGATTCAACACCAATATAATTGAAACACAAGATACGAATATAGAAAGAAACTCAATCAGAACACAAGTTTATTTAAAAGCTTATTCACAAAGATGAATGCAGAATGGCTTCTATTTACATTATAACTAAACTAAATATGTATATTATGTGAAAAGGGGGAACAGTGCAGTAATGAAATACTTGCTGGCCAGTAGAATAGCTGTTGAGATCGGTGCTCGATACGATTGCTTCACGAGGAGACAGTAAAAGCTTCAGATGGGCTTCTTCTAATCTGCACACTGCAGGAAGGAATAACTTCATCTTGAAACTTGAAGGACGGGTTAACTCTCAAAACCACTAGCAGGATATTTCTTCTCTAAAAGGGTTTACTCGTCGTCAGAATCTCTCTCTCTCTCTCTCTCTCTCTCTCTCTCTCTCTCTCTCTCTCTCTCTCTCTCTCCGACTATAAACTATACTTTCGTCTTTCTGTTCTTACCTAGACTTTGCAAAAGCTTTTGAATAGGTAGACCATAATGTATTAGCGAAGAAACTTAGAAAACATAATATAGTGGACATAGTAGGAAGATGGATAAAACAATTTTTACAAGACAGAAAACAATAGTGATTGAAAACGATGAGAAATTGGATGAAGCTAAGGTAATATCCGGTGTGCCACAAGGTACGGTGTTAACTGCATTGCTATTTGTTATTATGATTGCAGATATGGACAGTATTAAGGACTCGGTAGTGAGTAGTTTCGGTGATGACACAAGAATAAGTAGAGAAATTACTTGTGATGAAGATAGGAACTCGCTATAAAGAGGCCTAAACAAAATATATGAATGGGCAGAGGTAAATAGGATGGTATTTAACTCTGATATATTTGAATCAATAAATTATGGCGATAAAGAAGGAATCCTATATGTATATAGGGGACCTAATAACGAAACAATCACAAACAAGGAAGCTGTTAAAGACTTTGGAGTGATCAAATAGCAATACTATTGGCAAAATGCAAAGCAAAAATGGGAATGTTGTTTCGGCACTTCTAAACAAGAAAAGCCGAACACATGATAAGGCTTTATAAAACATATGTATGTAGTCCACTTGAATATTGCAATACAATATGGTAGCCTAACTACCAAAAAGATATTGCACAAATAGAGAGTGTACAAAGGCCCTTTACAGCTAGAATAGATGAAGTTAAGGATTTTGACTACTGGGAAAGACTACAATTTTTAAAATTATATAGTCTAGAAAGGAGAAGAGAACGCTACATGATAATACAGGCATGGACACAGATAGAAGGAATTGCTGAAAACATCATGGAGCTAAAAATATCAGGAGAAGCAAGCAGAGGTAGATTAATAGTGCCCAAAACTATACCAGGAAAATTAAGGAAAGCACACAGGACATTAATCCACCATGCACCAGCATCGACAATGTACCGTCTATTCAATGCGTTGCCAGCTCATCTGATGAACATATCAGGATTGAGCGTAGATGTCCTTAGAGTAAGCTTGACAAATAGCTAAGCAGCATCCCAGACCATCCAAGATTGGAAAATGCAAAATCTACCAGAAGATGCATTGGTAAATCTCTGGTAAACACTGAAGGACCTGGGGAAATCCGAACGAACTGTAAGGTCTGTAAGGTAACATCTCTCTCATGCGTCTTCCACCCTCTCTCCTTCCTCTGATATCCTTCGTCTCTTACTTCTTCTCTTATCCCTTTTTTAACTTCCTCTGAGTCCTGTATATATATACATAGATCTCGGGCAGGGCTGGAAAGGCGGAGCTAACCAGCGAATGCTTTCACCCAGCAAAAGAACCTTTCAGAAAACTCTGGACGAAATGTTACATCATATCCAAAGCGTCGTGTTATTAGAGACGACAGCGCATTGGAGTTCAACAAAACAATAGTAATCTCGAAAAATTATAAGAACAGACACCCAAAAACACGTGCTGAAATACATTTTCCTTTCATTTAAAAAAGGTTTCTTTACTACAAAGTGACTACCATGACAGAAGCCTTGAAAGGAAGGGTTCAACCCAGAGGCTGCTTCCTTGGAGAAAGGCAGGTATCCAGCCAGGCTGGGGAAGCGGGCCTGGAGAGAGCCCAAGAACTTCAAGAATGAGCCTCAAAAGCCACCAAGGCTCGCCAGTCTCTTGAGGGCAGCCTTGAAGGGAAGGGTTCAACCCAGAGGCTACTTCCTCGGAGGAAGGCAGGTATCCTGCCAGACTAGGGAAGTGGGCCTGGAGAGAGCCCAAGAACTTCAAGGATGAGGCTCAAAAGCCACCAAGGCTCACCAGTCTCTGAGGGCAGCCTTGAAGGGAAGGTTCAACCCAGAGGCTGCTTCCTCGGAGGAAGGCAGGTATCCTGCCAGACTAGGGAAGTGGGCCTGGAGAGAGCACAAGAACTTCAAGGATGAGGCTCAAAAGCCACCAAGGCTCACCAGTCTCTTGAGGGCAGCCTTGAAGGGAAGGGTTCAACCCAGAGGCTGCTCCCTCGGAGGAAGGCAGGTATCCTGCCAGGCTGGGGAAGCGGGCCTGGAGAGAGCCCAAGAACTTCAAGGATGAGGCTCAAAAGCCACCAAGGATCACCAGTCTCTTGAGGGCAGCCTTGAAGGGAAGGGTCCAACCCAGAGGCTGCTTCCTAAGTTCCTAATAGGAAGGCAGGTATCCTGCCAGGCTGAGGAAGCAAGCCTGGAGAGGACTCAAGAACTTCAAGGATGAGGCCCAAAAGCACCCATGTCTTGCCAGTCTCTTGAAGGCAGCCATGAAGGGAAAGGTCTAACCCAGAGGCTGCTTCCTAATAGGCAGGGCAGGTATCCTGCCAGGCTGGGGAAGCGGGCCTGGAGAAGCCCAAGAACTTCAAGGATGAGGCTCAAAAGCCACCAAGGATCACCAGTCTCTTGAGGGCAGCCTTGAAGGGAAGGGTCCAACCCAGAGGCTGCTTCCTAAGTTCCTAATAGGAAGGCAGGTATCCTGCCAGGCTGAGGAAGCAAGCCTGGAGAGGACTCAAGAACTTCAAGGATGAGGCCCAAAAGCACCCATGTCTTGCCAGTCTCTTGAAGGCAGCCATGAAGGGAAGGGTCTAACCCAGAGGCTGCTTCCTAATAGGAGGGCAGGTATCCTGCCAGGCTGGGGAAGCAGGTCTTAAGAAGACTCAAGAACCTCTATGGTGATGCCCATAAGCCCCCAATGCCGACAGTCTCTTGAGGGTAGCCATAAAGGGAAAGGTCTCACCTAGAGGCTGATTCCTAACAGAAAGGTATGTGTCCTGCCAGGCTGGGGAAGCAGGCCTGGAGACGACTCAAGAACTTCAGGCATAAGGCCCTTAACCCCCAGAGGCAGCTTCCTAATATGAAGGCAGGTAGCCTGCCAGAATGGGGAAGTAGGCCTACAGAGAACTCAAGAACTTCAAGGAGTTGGCTGATAAGCCACCAAGGCTCACCAGTCTTTTGAGGACAGCCATGAAGGGAAGCGTCCGACCAG
The DNA here is from genome assembly GCF_015104395.2 of Macrobrachium nipponense. Classification (NCBI taxonomy): domain Eukaryota; kingdom Metazoa; phylum Arthropoda; class Malacostraca; order Decapoda; family Palaemonidae; genus Macrobrachium; species Macrobrachium nipponense. The sequence continues at coordinate 87,351,227 of NC_087202.1, read as the reverse complement.
AGTCTGCTTCCTAATAGGAAGGCAGATATACTGCGAGGCTGGGGAAGGGAAGCTGGTCTTGAGGCCCATAAGCCCCCAAGGCTCACCAGTATCTTCAAGGAAGCCATGAAGGGAAGGGTCCAACTCAAAGGCTGCTTCCTAACAGGATGGGGAAGTAGGACTGGAGAGGACTGAAGAAATTCAAGGATGAGGCCCAAAAGCCCCCAGGTCTCGCTATTCTCTTGAGTGCAATAAAAAAGGAAAGGGTCCAACCCAGATGCAGCTTTTCAATAGGTAGGCAGAAATCTTGTCAAGCCTGGGAAGCAGGCCTAGAGAAGAATCAAGAACTTCAAGGATGAGACCCAAATGCCCCAATTCTTGCCAGTCTCTTGAGGGCAACCATGAAGGGAAGGTTCCGACCAAGAGGCGGCTTCTTAATAGGAAGGTAGGTATCCTGCAAGTGTGGGAGAGCAGACCTGGAGAGGACTCAAGAACTTCAAGGATGAGGCCCAAAAGCACCCAAGTCTCACCTGTCTCTTGAGGGCAGCTATGAAGGGAAGGGTGTGACCCAGAGGCTGCTTTCTAATAGGAAGGCTGGTATCCTGCCAGGCTTGGGAAGCAGGGCTGGAGAGGACCCAAGAAATTCAAGGAGGGGAGGCCCACAAGCCCCTAAGGCCACCAGTCTCTTGAGGACAGCCATGAAGGGAAGGGTATGACCTAGAGTCTGCTTCCTAATAGGAAGGCAGGTATCCTGCCAGGATGGGGAAGCAGGACTGGAGAGGACCCATGAAATTCAACGATGATGCCCATAAGCCCCCAGTGCCGCCATTCTCGTGGGACATCAAAATATGAAGATGACACATCTTCTGAGAGTGACAAAGAAGAGGAGAAGGATGATGATCCCTCATTTTAAAGGACAGCATGGGCAACATCCACAAGTTACTGAGGTTGCAATCACTTCAGCTCAACTTAGGCCAATTGATTATTTTGAAGCCTACGTAGATGGAGATTTTTTTATAAGAATAACTAATACTACAAATCAATGTTATGTTGCTGAAATGGTATATCTCTAGGTGTGACCAAAAAGAAATTGTCAGTTTTTATAGGGATAAATTTTGTGATATCTCTGATAGGAAAGCTTAGAATTAGAATGTATTGGGATTCGTATACCAAAATAAATTTAATTTGTAGAAATATGACCAGAGATAGCTGCTTCAAAATTAAGAGCAATCTTAAAGTTGTTGATGACAATATGATTACTGTACCATCAAGAAAGTGTGATAGATTATGGAAGATAAGGCCAATTTTGGGAAGTGTTCGCTCAAGATGTTTAGAGTCACCTAGACCAGGTAAAGTAAGTGTAGATGAGTCCATGATACCTTTTGGGATAAGTGTAGTCTGAGACAGCATGTGCCAGGTAAACCTAATCCAGTTGATTTGAAATGCTTTGTTTTAGCTTCTCCTAATGGTGCTGCTTTAGATTTTGAGATATTTACAGGTAAAGAACGTCTCATTGAAATCATTAGGGAGCATTGTGTGTTGCCAGACATGAACGTTGGTATTGGAGAAGCCACTGTTCTGAGGTTTGTCAGAAGTGTTGATCCTGGAATTATCCTGTACTTTGATAAATATTTCACATCTCCAGTCTGAGAAAGAGATGAAAAAATTAGGTAGAGGAGCTACCTACAACCGAGATCTGATGGTGCTTATGCTATAACAAAGTGGCATGATAAGAAGGTAGTTCTTATGGCTTCTACTATACATTCAATTGAACCTAAAGATGAATGCAAGAGGTGGTCTAAAAAGGAAAATAAGCACATGAAGGTGAACAGACCTGCAGCAGATAGGGATTATAATGTTGCTATGGGTGGAGTTGATGTTCATGATCAGATATTATCTTACTATAGGAGTTCTTCTAAGACAAATAAGTGGACAGTCCGCTGCATTCTATACTTCCTTGAAGTAGCAACAAGTAATACCTGGATGGAATACAAAGTCAATTGTGGTGAACTTAAGATATATCTAGATTTTAAAATGTCACTATCTATTCAGTTAATTGATGGTGCTCTTAGGTCAAATGCAGGTCAACAGCAGGGCCCAAGTGATAATCATGATGAAGTGGATGAACAAAATTGTTCAGCTGAAATGCCAAATGAAAAATGCCTGAAGTCACAGCCACTACCCAGCAAAGATTTCAGAACTAATGAAGCCAAGCACATGCCACTTGCACTTCCACCAAATTCAGGGTTCAAAAGGTGCAGAAATCCTGGGTGTATGGAAAAATGTAGAATTATATATTCCTCATGTGAAGTATTCTTGCGCTTAACTTCTGGAAGAAATTGTTTTGTTGTATTTCATTTCCCTTAGTAGTGTTTCAGCATGTTTTCTTGTTCTTTATTATGAATATTTGATATATTCCTACTTGTATTCAATATATTTTTCAGGTTCATATTCTACTGAATTCGTTATCTCCAGTAATCATCAAATTAAAGAGTTCAAACGAATCAGAAATCACAATTGAATGGAGAAATGTAGAATTGTCCGCTCCTTTTGTGAAGTATTTTTGTGCTGAATGTTTTCCACTTAGTAAGCTTTCAACAGATTTCCTTTAATGGGCAAATTTGCTTACCTATTGTATGAATGCTATAATTAAATTCCAGGTTGATATTTTGAATTATTTCCTTTTCGAAAATAAGGGTTTAGTTTCTTTGTTATTCTCATAATAAATTTGCAAGCAGTTTCTGTGATTTCCTTTTCAAATAATCAGTGTATTCTTCAGTCATATTTTGATAGCTAAGAGACCTGTTGTCCAGCTTACTTTACGTACTGATGCACTTGAGGGTGCAAACCAAATCGAAAAAGTAATTTTCTACTAAGACCTCATGCCTGTATGACGTCGGTCGTGACACGTATATCACGCCATTTTTAATGGTAGAAGTACACTGTTGACAATGATGTACATGACGTATTTATATCAGATAAGTCCTTCATTTTCATTACATTTACATTGTTTAGTGAGAAACGAAATGTGACGAAACTTATATGAAGAGCCATTGCTGGCGCAAGGCTTCCGCTTATTCTAACAGAAAAGTTAGATGGGACTGAAATGTGTGTGTATGTGTGTGAGCGTGTGTACAAACGAATGCATGTATCATTAAATTATACACTAAAAATCAGAAACAGTTTTTTTAAAGATATTCTTGTGTTTTGCTTTATTATAATTTTTACCGATTATCATATAGTGATTTTTGCAACTGTCGTTTTCAAAATGAGGAAAACGAAATAGCTTTTGAAAACACATTACTTATACGACCTTCACTTGCACATAATTATACCATTTGGAGATATTTCATCCTCGGGTATTAAGTCATCGTATACTCACCTTTTCTTGCCATTTTCAGTCAGCTAAAGGGACAATTTGAGGGTTTTGATCATTTTTTTTTTCTTTACATATTATTTCTATTATTAATTCTTTTCTACAGCAGACGCCGTAAAGTTTATGAATGTCAGATGCAAGTAGTTACACATAAATTAGCATAATATCATCATATGAATATAAAAAGTTCTCATAGAGAGCAACCAGATGGTTTTAATCACCGATGCCGCACTTTGTAAAAAGAAAGAAAATGGGCATTCAAGATGCCTCACGTTTTCACAAAATGACGAATGAAAGATTGTGGCATTAAATATCAAGGTATGCTTGTTTTTTGTGGTAGTAATAACTCATTTTTCCCAAAATGAGTGATTCGACGGTTTGGGGAAAAGCAGACGAAATCATTTATGCAGACAATCGCTTTCAAGAACATAATTTGTGTGTATGTGTGTGCCTTTTTTAGGCAATTCTAGTTCGTTCTGACTGACCATTCGGTATTATTATCATTAGTAGTAGTAGCAGTAGTAGTATTAATGATATTCATTCTCATCATCGTCCCCAATAACAAAGAAACATTAAAAACAATGTATTTAAAAAGTATATTTTACCGCTCCTGATGGAATCCAGGAAAATCAAAATATATTTAATTAATGGAAACCAGGTTTGATATACGCTTGGGTGCATTCACCCAGTAATGTATTCCGTCCAGCTGGATTAACATTATGATAATGTTTGTTTGTTTTAATGTTATTTATAGATAAGTTAATAACTTTGCTTGTAGACTTTTGCATTGCCATATATATAATGTACACAAGTACTTGCACGGTCTCTCTCTCTCTCTCTCTCTCTCTCTCTCTCTCTCTCTCAGCAGACACAGACACACTAAAGCTGGTATCACACTAGTCATTTCTTGCTCGCGAGCAAAAGTGTTGTATCGTCACACTAGGACCTCATGGTTTCGAGGAGCAGTAGGAAAAAGTAAACAAAACTGATCAGCTGATATCACCATGGCGCCCAGAAATTCTCGGAATGTTGTAAGATGTGCTGCAGTGATGTGTTTTCTCGGAATCTTACGTGAATGCAAGAGTAACAAAAAACGTTTGTGGGTTCGAAAGTGGCTCAGGAGAAGAGAAGCCAAAGGTCTGAGAGTACGTCCTATCAGCAGCAGCTATCTTGTTTGTTTACAATACGCGGTCGCTTGCGGTTCGTGCTCGCTGCTTTCCGTCCAGATGGGAAGCCAAAATCTCGAGCTAAAAGCTTCCAGTTTTCCATTTTCGGCAGCAAGCTCGCTGCTGGAGGAAAATAGGCCTTGCGTAAGGCCACCTTAAACCAGGGGTTTTCAACCTTTTCCGCCCCCAGTACCCTTTCGGGCATTTGTAATGTCAGTAATGTTTCCCCTTCACTATGTATAACGTGGAAAACAAAACCAACTCAGAAAAACATTCCATTCTGTATATTTGCATGTACTCTTCAGAAGGGAAATAAATACGTAACTCACCTGACATAAACAGTAATATCGTAGACATAAAGAACTCCATAAAAAAAATAAAGACAATTCTTTGTAAGTATCTACTTATGTCTATGCAGTAAATTTTCAAGGTTATAGTACTAAGCTGCAAAAAACGAGAAACATATTATTACATCAACTGCAAAGGTAGTTAATGAATTGGCTGAAACTGTTTTCATTAACTATCCTAGCTGGGCGACGAGCAGTTTTTGCTAAAGCACATCGAAGGTCGGCATCTAACATTCATTCGAGAGCCATGGAGAACGCGTACCCCCTCACAGACCCTTGGACCCCCTCGGGTACACGTACCTCAGGTTGATAACCCCTGCACTAAACTACACACACAAACACACCTGCTATATATATGTGTGTGTGTCTGTATATATTATATATATATATATATATATATATAAAATATGTATGTGTGTGTGTATGTGTTTGTGTGTATGTATGCGGGAATATAATCTCCTCGGTAGCATTTATTATTTATTTTCATGGTATTAGCTGCTATCTGTTTTCCCAGAATCAAAATCCTTTTCATAGGTAATTATATGCTGTACATTTCGTTACCACACTTACTTTTTATCATAACGAGATGCAAATCATCATGTAGCTGCAAAAATAAAAATAAAAATATTTAGTTGAGAGAAAGTCCCTCAAGTAGAAAAGTATTATATCTCTGCAAGATGCGATAATGAATAAATAATTTTCATGATTCCCTAAATGAACTACAGTACTTATTCAAAAACTCTCGTTCGATTCTGAATTAATGATAACCCAAGGGAAAATCCACTTCCATTTATAAAATAAATTGGTAAATGATCATAAAGATATTTGTTGTACCCTCGAGAGATTTATGCTGTTTATTGGGTATGCGTAAATTATGATTTGAATATTCTTTACATTAATCCGTAGAATGACAATACTTGAAATGTTATAAAGGAATATGATTTTGTTTAAAAAAGATTCAAATGCCTTCTTGAAAATCAATATTTCATCTCTCATTGCTTTCAAAATATTTCGAAGATAACCTTGAATG
>NC_087202.1:87335329-87340329 GCF_015104395.2 Macrobrachium nipponense | reverse complement strand
AAATATATATATATATATAATATATAATATATATATATATAGTACTCATAAAAATATCATCTATGTTTAAATATATAATATAAATATATATATAATATATATAATATAATATATATATATATACTATATATATATATATATATAAGATATACTTCTAGGGCACAATTTTTTTTCACGGATACAACATTCATTGAATAGAATGGCATTTTCACTGTTAACCAGCTTTTTTAAATTGCTTTATATTTTCTAATTATTTTCTTTACTTCATTGTTCAGGTTACTAATGGACACATAATGGGGTTCTTCCATTTACTCCTGTATTTCTACACGCGACAGCTGTTTCGTCAACCTATACGTATTGACATTATCAAGCGTACTGATACAAATATGAGCCTACATGCGTTTTGTGACGTCATGAGGACGGAAAGGTAGTACAATTGCCAGATACCTAATTTTAAGTATTTTCAAAAGACTATAGTGAAACATAAAATAAGACAAATAAATAAATATGTTAACAACAGAAATTATATAAAAAGTTGAAAGTAAGTTATTATATAACACCCCCATTATACATAAATATATATTAATTACATATATGTGTAATTCACTGAAAGTCAGTGTGCGCTCCTGTCCGCGTGTGGGGGTTTGTTCCACGCGGTTGAAGGGCTGCCTCCTACACGAGGGCAAGGATCGGTCTGCCTCACGTTGGATGTTAAGGCTGGGACGTTGCATGGCGATGCTGACTGCTTCTGATATCAATAAACGATTGTAGTTGCCTTCCTTGTGTATTATTTTGGTGTTTGTGAGAAGTTCTTGTAATGATGGTTTTTTATTGTGGGTATCCACAAAGTGCTGATGAATGGCTCCTTGGTTTCTGTGGGCCTGCATGCGACGTTTGAGTGTGGTGGTTGTGTGTCCGATATAGCATTTTTGGGGGGACTAATATTGCTCGTCAGCACAGACAAACTTGTACATCATATCAGATTCAACCTCTTTCTCCGTCGATGCCGTACTATTTTTCATTATCAATGAGGCCGTATGGTTTGGTTTGCAATAAATTCTTGCTGTTATTTTGTTATATGGCGCTAGGGGGGTGGTTCCTCTTCGCAGTATACCAAGGATATCTTTCCTTTCATCTTCGTGGTGTTTGTTGTATGTTAGCTGATGGTATATCACTATTGCTTTTTCTTTGTCTTGTGTGTTGTCCCTCGGGCTCGGGTTATGGAAAGCCTCTAATCTCTTTTTGACAACTTGCTGGATCATGTCATCTGGGTAGCCGTTATTTGTGAGCAGCTGTTGAACTCTGTTGATTTCTTCGTTAGTCGCTTTCCACGTCGAACAGTGTGTTATGGCGCGTTTTATGTATGCATTTACCACAGATCGTTTATATGCATCAGGGCATTCTCCTCTAGCATTTAAGCATCTCCCAGCGTCTATCTTTTTAGTGTATACGGTGGTATTGTATTTGTTGTTCTTTTGGATCACAAGTACGTCCAAGAAAGGGAGCATCTTCTCATCACTTTTTTCTACCGTAAAATTTAATGTAGAATTTGCTTGGAGTTTATTTACTAATTCTTCTATGTCATTTTCGCCCTTTGTTGTTATGATTCTGGGGTTTTTGGGGGTGTTCTTCAAAATGTCACCTCTTCTGTGTGCCATGTATGCGTTTGCGAAAAGAACCCCAAGGGGGAAGGGGGAACCCATTGCTACTCCGTCCTTTTGCCGATATATTTCGCCCCTTATGTGAGAGAAATGGGGCTTCCTTTGTACATGCTTCCAGCATCTCTTTTAAGATTTTTTCGGGTATCGGTAATGGTGGTTTCTCCGAGCGGTATACCTTGTCCACGATGATTTGTATTGTTTCATCCACTGGTACGTTAGTAAATGAACTTTCAACGTCCAGGGATGCTATGTCTTCGTCGGGTGCGGTGTCTTGCAGTAGGTCGATGAAATCCGTCGATGATTTTAGCGAGAACGTTGAGGGAATGTACGGCGTTATAATTTCGTTCAATTTCTTAGCCACTTTATACATTAAGGACATCCCCCATGTATAAAGTGGCTAAGAAATTATAACGCCGTACATTCCCTCAACGTTCTCGCAAAAATCATCGACGGAATTCATCGACCTACTGCAAGACACCGCACCCGACCCATCGTAGTGTCTTAACTTCATTGGCCAAATTTTCGAAACGTTTAGGCACATTATCAGGGCTGTAACATTTACAGATACAAAGCGGACTTGGTAAATGAAAATGACAAAAAGTTAGAATCACAAAAACATCTAAATAAACTATATTAAAACAAAGTAAAATAGAGTTAAATAAAGGCACAAAAACTCCAGAAAACAATAAGACTAGTACCTATATCTAGGAAGCTAAAAAACTAAGTGACATTCTCCTTCTTAGAAGGCAGGACGTCAACTATGCTATAAACAAAACAGTAGCGAGGTCTGACTATTTAATTTAATTGTTACAGATTCCAAAATAGAGATAGAATAGTCGTTGGGTGCTTAGGCCCAGATACGGAAATCATCATTTGAAAATAAAGTTATATGTTTATTAGCAAGTTCTCTTATACGAGAGAATTCTTTCGTTTTTAGAGTACATCCTATGTCTTGTTATGGCAAAGGTGACATTATTTCTAAGAAGGAGAATGTCACGCAGTTTTTTAGCTTCCTAGATATTGGTACTAGTCTCAGAGCTCTTTTAAATTGTAATGCTTTTATTACAATTTTTTCTTTTTACTTTTTTAATACAGACTATTTAGCATTTTTGTCCAATAAAATTAAGATGATACGATGGCTATTTTTCCATCCTGTCTCTTCTATATATATATATTATATATATATATATATATATATATATATATATATATATATATATATATATATATATATATATATATATATATATATATATATATATATATAATATAATATATATATATATATATATATATATATATATATATATATATATATATATATATATATTATGAAACTATCTAAGTTCCCATGCGTTTTCTCCTAAGAATTTCCTTCATTTGAATTGACCAATAAGAAGCGAGACAAGCCATCAGATATAATTTATATTCTGTTACGAAAATGCCGTCTAAATCAGTCTTTCTTCTGAAGCTCTTCTTCTCCAAGATTCCTATTTAATCTAGGGCTCCTAATTCATTTCTGTCAGAAGGGAAAGTTTCCAGAACTTCTCAAGTGAAGATCAAGTGGAAGATTTGGTCTTCAGATTCTGTCGTCATAAGGATTCATCCAAACTTCCGCTTTCTTCAGAAACTTATAAAGTAATTCGACTATGAATTTCAATCCAAACTTTACAGATAATGTAACTTGAAAGCGGCGACAAAATAAACCAACTTTAGAAAGAGAAACTACTCAGTGGATTGGTTAAGATAAGCTAAAATTGGTAGTAATAGGACGTTGAAAAGTTATTACCTGTTTGAATTATAATTGAAAATTGGGATTTAAATATTTCCTTATACGATTTCCCCAGGTTCATTACTCGAATTTCTTTAATCATTAAATTTTTTATTATCAGAAAAGGAATTTTACAATCACTCGTAAATATTTTGTTAAGGCCCTTAATTGCAATTCAAGTTTAAAAAATACTCCAATGAAACGTATTTTCCCAAACTAGTTATAGAAGAAAAAAATATATGTCAGACGTAAATAAAACTAACTCTGTGAAGGATTCAGACAACCTTCGCCACTGTTCAATCTTCGAATACTGTATTTATTTATTTATCTATATATTTATTTATTTTCTGAGTTTCCTTATCATTTTGACAAATTGCGCCAGTGAAGAAGCAAATGATACATGCAAATATAATAATTGCTTATATTTAGATGTTTATGCCAAACACGGTTCTTTGCGCTGTGAAAAGTTCTACTATGAGATGGTGGTGTTTTAAAAAGACTAAGAGGCCAGGTGATAACATTGTGAACGTTGTCAATTGACAAGAACGTATTAGTATCTAATTTCGAATCTGATTAATTTTTTTTTTTCTTATTGTTATTTTTTTTTTTAGTTACCCAAAGTTGATCTCATTTCCCTTGGTGAACTGAATAACTTTCTTAACTTCTTGCACCCACGCAGAAAAATATACGTAAGCAATTTGGCGACTGAGCAATTGAGTGACTACCTTTGTCTCCCAACTGCCAAACTCTCGATTTTTTTCTCCACATCATTTTACCTGAAACTTATACACTCACTTTTCTATGAGAAATAAGTCTGCTACCACCTTCATTGTCGAGTTTAATCTTTATATTTTATTTCCTTTTGTACACATTTTGTCTGAATAGAAACGGAATTTGGTTTCCTACACACACACACATGTATATGTATATATATATGTGTATATATATATATATATATATGTATATATATATATATAATATATATATATATATATATAGTATATATATATATATATATTTTGTATATATATATATATATATATATATATATATATATAATACATATATATATATATGTGTGTGGTGGTATATATATATATATATATATATATATATATATATATATTATATATATATATATATATATATATATATATATAAAGCATTTTATGTGTGTAATATTCTTCTTCAAGGGTACAACCCTCCTATTTTTCGTAAAAGGCTCTAGGAGTGAGATTACTTTCACCCTAGTCTTTTTTTCTATCACCGCATATGATGAGAACCATTTAGTACTTCTTAGGGAACATGGTAGTAAAGCGGGATCGATCCCCAGGCCTACAAACATGAACTGAGCGCTGTCCCACTTGGCTAAGTATCCTTCTTTGGCTGTATGTGCCTTTGAAAGTATTTGTATGTACTTTTTTTTGTGAGAGATTGTGTGTGTAAACTTGTATGTATATGTGCGTGCTTGTTTTTATACTTGCATAAGGTTTACTGATTCGATGTCTTAGTACTGGATCGGGAATGACTATAAAATGCCTTTATTGTTAAAATAAGACTAATTTACA
>NC_087202.1:87311855-87321855 GCF_015104395.2 Macrobrachium nipponense | reverse complement strand
AAATTTAAAGCACAAGCAGTTTTGAAATTGTTCCTAATAAACATTTCTTTGCGAGCTTAATGTTCTGAATGTAACATAAGATGTTAACTCAGAATCATCTCAGTTATTCAGATAGTAATGTCGAGCTAATGATGATTGACGTCAACCTAATTGAGGGGAAATTTATGATGCATGTGTGTGTTTACTGGTTGAGCAACGTCAGCCATATTACCGTCACGGTTTGTTCCGTTTAATTTACGGCCCTCGCTGGATGAGCTTCCATATCTTGGGGATTAAAGAGTATGTTGCTTTCCGCATGCTGAGTAGGGGAGAACAGATACCTTGTGTGCTTCAAATATTTTAAAGATAATATTGCGTTTAAATTCGCGTGTCACTAGAAACTAATATAAATAAACCCGGATTTCAATTTAGAAAAATAACAATTACGGACGCACAGATAACAAAACATACACACATACACTATTATATATATATATATATATATTATATGATATATATATATATATATATATATATATATATATATATATCTATATATATATACACACACACACACACACACATATATATATATATATATATATATATATATATATATATATAAATATATATATATATATATATATATATATATATACAAGCTCTTAAGTCTTCTGTAGATTTTGAATAATCTATGAAATCTGCTAAAGTATCTATATTCACTAAATGTTGAATCAGATTTTCTTAAAAACAGTATTTGTTTTTGTCAGTTTATAAAAGTCCCTTCTTTTATTCTACACTGTATATGTTATTATGAATTTGCGAATCCTTTCATTCTGCCTTAGTTGGACCTAATTACCATGTTAAGGTAGCATAGTCACATTACACATGTAACATTTAAGGCCATACTGAAGACTCCGCAAGATTGAATTTTTACTATATTCTAAACCTTAAAAAGATCTAGGTAACTGTACTTAATGTAAATAATTGTAAGGCTGATACCAGTCATTTAAATACAATCATCATAAATATGTATAAATCAGTTTAGAGATAATCCTCTACATCGACACTGACAGATGGACCAATGTTGGTTTCTGGTCTCTGAATCCAATGACTGGGATGCATAATTCTAAAGAAGACATTAACTTAGATTAGGTATATAAGGAGGAGTGGAAAATTACATTACTCGTGGAACAGACGAACCTTAACATTTATCATCTCATTTTAATCAAATTATCTACAGTTAGTGAAATAATTCCAAATGAAAAATATTCATTGAATAATGCACGATGCTCTTCAGCTATTATTTGTGATCTCAAATATACCGCCAACTGGGAGATCAGTTAGACAGTTGCGGTATTTATTATAAACCTCTGAAGTGCAACAATGGATTTCCCATCAAAGAGTTTCCATTTACTGAGCAAAGGTAACTTTCAGTATTTATGAAAGCAGAAATATCTCTTCTAATTTGCAATTCGATCATCACGAAGTTGTGAACGAGGCAGATTGAGTTGCACTGTGGAATATGAACATTAGATCCTAGGTATATGCACTGCTTTTATCCATAGCTTAAAATATTCTTACTAGTAAACGTAATAAGTCATGTAATATCTTGGCTTAGAAAATAAGATGTGTAACTAGACCTCAGTTTAAAATAAAAACGCGTCAAAGAAGGAATGGTCTCTTGTAAGTTGCATCCTTGTACGAGGCCTCATCGTAAATTTCCTCTTTCCAGTTCGAAAAGAGTAATGATCTACTCCAAGTGATTGCCTCTTCCTCATTCTCAAAGATGATGGAGGTCGCTCTTAGACCTCCTCATTCTCCTAATGGTAATGGTCATGGACGATACCTATGTATATATATATATATATGTGTGTTAATGCACTGTTCTTCTATTGCTTAACGTGAATGATGGAGAAACACAATTTTGATACGCACATATAGTTCTTTATTAGATCCATGTCGTTAACATCGATATGGTTATATTGTTAGGCGTTTATACATGTAGACTTGACGTATGCAGCGTAACTTGAAGTGATGTGATGTGAGTGGTTTAATTACTATGGATAAATGGAAAAGAAATCAACGTATGAATATGCTAATTTATACAAAATTATCAGGTTAAACAACTAAGACTGATAGAAACAATATGCAAAGCTTAATTAAGTAAATTATGCATGTATAACGGCTAACTACAAAAAGCTAATACACAAAGTCAATATAACTAAGGCTCATATAAAGACATACGTTATATACAATGTAGGCTTACAAATGGGAAAAGATGAATCCGCTATTCTAAAACAATATAATAGGCGTTTACTTACAATTGTGTTCCTATAACAAACGGTCCAAATATTCCTCAGTAAATACCAACTTTCGTTACATTCGTTATATCCGTTCTGTATGAAATCTCTTTTTAAACTGATAACTTTCCTCATTTGTTTACAGGAAGACACTATCGAATACCAAAAAGTACACGTGACCGATAACTATGCATAAATTAGCTAAAACAACCCAACACCAAGTAAACAATTATTATGGCCGAGCGTAGACTCGAACCAGCAAACTACCACACAGCAAACCTTAACATTAAACCATCGCGATAACAAGACAACACGAACATATTTACAGTTAATCGTTGGGCATCAACATTACTCGACCTCTAAATCATATGATTTACAAAAAAAAAAAAATATATATAGGATGCCACAACAATATTTCAGTTTCAGACTACAATACGTGAATAGAACATGAATAAACCAAGCTTAAAGAACGAACATTAAAACGATAAACACAACAAAAATAAAAATGAGTTTGACAAACAGATATGAACTAGAAATATCAATGTCATATAGTGTCTGGATAATATCTATAACACTTGATCTTCTTTTGGAATTAAGAGTACGAGCTTGGTCACTGGTCTGTGCAGTTCAGAAGATTGGGTTCGAAGTTTGACGCTTCTCACAACTACCTCTGGAGTCTGGCAGTACCTCTGTTACACGTGCTAGTGGCCAGTGAAGTCTTGGCGTGTTCTCGTCTTTCAGGAGCACGATGTCACCTTCCCGTGTATTTCGTTGTTGTTTGTTCCATTTGGGGCGTTGCTGCAGGCTGACTATGTACTCCCTTTTCCATCTGCTCAAGAAACAAGTCCGACAAAATATTGTACTCTACGCCACCTTTTTCTCGAGTACACATATTCTGGTTGCGAAGGTCCCGGTATTAACCTCTTGGGTGGACTTCATGTGGAGGATCTGACTCGGACTTAGCGGTTCCATGTCGTCAGGATCATCCAGAACAGGTCGTGATATCGGTCTTGAGTTTCACAATATATTCTACCTCGCAGAGAAGCGTGCGGAATGATTCGTCATCAGGCGAGTCCTGTGGTTGTAGAATAGCGCAGATAGAACTTTCCGATGGTACGGATCTGGCGCTCCCATACGCCGCCCATGTGCGATGCCATAGGTGGGTTGAGTTTCCAGTCGATATTATGTACAGTAGTTTGTTTTGGATTTTGTTTTGGTTCAGATCTAACCAAGCCTTGTTTCAGTTCATTCCGTGTTCCGATGAAGTTAGACCCGTTGTCGCATCGGATTTCTTGTACCGTACCTCTGCGGGCTATGAAGCGTTGCAAGCAGTGAATAAAGGAATCTTTTTCGAGACTGTTAGCAGCTTCCAGATGAATGGAGCGACTGACAAGACAGGTGAATATGACGCCGTAACGTTTGAGCTCCTTGCGTCCCTCTTTTATAATGAACGGCCCGAAGAAAAAGTCTAATGCCTGTGGAATGTAAATGGTGGAGACTGGCTCGAGACGATCTTGAGGGTAAGTCGGGACATTTTTTTTTGCTCTTGGCATGGCTTTCTTATTTTCTGCACGTTATGCATTTTGTGGAGTTGACGTCGACAGCAGAGTTGATTGAAACAATCCAAAAGCGTTCTCTAATTGCTGCAATGGTGTGATTTCTACCAGCATGGGGGCCGAGTTTTCTCATGAGTATCTCGTACGATTAGAGTCGTGACGTGCGAGTGTTGTGGCAGTAGCATTGGATGTTTCACGTCAGAGTCCATTGCGGCTTTCGAGAGGCGTCTCCCACTCACAGAGTTCCGTCGATGAGCACTGGGTCGAGACGGAATAATCTTACTTGTTTTTTGGTTGTGAGTGTTCTCTCGTGTCATTCTTTCATGGTTGTTTCTTGAGATGTTCTCGACCTCGTTTGCAAAGGTGATCTTTGTATAAAAGCAAACTATTGGACTTTTTCAGCCTTTTGCATGATCTGTGTGGTCCTTAAATTTATAGTTTGTTCTTTGTTTTGTAAGAAAGCCAAAAATGCTATGAATACTGCTATTGCTCTCTTCAGTCTCTCCCACCTGGAGAAATGGGTGATTAAAGACATAAACGGTGAGCCTTCTTCTGATGTAGCAGTAGTAGCTAAAGACATAACGTCGTCTTCTATAACCTGTGGTTCGCTGATAGGATGCATCTTTGCAGGGCATTCTGAAGCCGGCATATTCAAGAAATCCGGACCTTCCAGCCAATGAGTCATGTCTGAAGATATCACAGAACCTACTCCACGTGATGCAACGTCTGCTGGGTTCAAATCAGTGCTAACATACTTCCACTGGTTAGCGTTGCTGAAGTCTCTTATGGGGGGGGGGTTTGACGGACTCTGTGGCCACAAAAACACTGGAAAACGCTTTCTCTCAGCTCTGATGTAATAAAGGACTGTTGTTGAATCTGTGTAATAGCAGATTTCGTTGAAATGGAGATCAAGCTCAAGGGTCATTTTCTGTACTAAATTTACAGCTACAGCAGCAGCTGTGAGTTCAAGCCGTTGGGGGATAGATGTTGCTTTCAATGGAGCAACCCTTGCTTTTCCGAGAGAAATGAAGTTTTGAACATCCACCCTCGTTTGAGGTAGGTATGCAACAGCGCCATACCAGATGCACTGGCATCTGAGAAAACGTGCATCTGAAACGCTGTATCTTTTGCTTGCTTTGGTAACTTTAGACATCTCGGGATTGTTATCTTCTGAAAGTTCGGGGCTTCGCTAATCCATTGTTTGAAACGTCGCTGGTGATCATCAGGCACTTCGTCATCCCCAGGTGGGGGTGAGAGTGGTTTCTTTGCAGAGGTCTTGTAGTATTTGCTTTGCCGGCAGCACAAATGGAGCAGCAAAAACCAAGGGGGTCATAGATGGATGATACTATGGAGAGAATGCCTCTTCTGTCAGCGGGGTTTGTTTCTGGCAAACAACACTGAGAAGCCAAATGGTCTGTTTCGACGACCCAAAGTATTTCCGAGGGCGTGCTCTGTAGGCAGGGGGTCATAATTGATGTCTCTTGTCTTTAACTCTTTGGATCGATCGTCAGATGGGATGGTGTTTATGACAGAGACGTCATTTACTAGTATATTTACACAGTTTGAATCCACAGCCCCCGCAGGCGGCAGTCAGTTCAGCAATCAGAGACTGGCTTCGTTGGCATTCGGTACAGACTTTAGACAGTCATCGACGTAGAAGTTCCGCTTAATTGTATGGGCGACTTCTGAACTTAAGTTGTTTCCTTCATCTGCGACACGTCTAAGTGCGTAGTTGGCGATACTTGGTGAGCTCACTGCGCCGAACAGGTGTACCTTCATCCAGTACTCTTCGAGTTCCTTTGATATGTCACCGTTCGGCCACCAGAGGAATCTGAGATGGTTGTATTGGTGTTTTGGGTACTTTCACTTGGTAGAACATAGACTCCACGTCACAAGTGAAGGCTACCTGGTGTTCTCTGAATCTGGTTAGAAAAACACCTATCAGAAAATTGGTGAGATCAGGCCCTTGCAGCAACTGATCGTTTAAGGATATTCCATTGAATTTAGCACTACAGTTAAACACCACTCTAATTTTATCCGGTTTTCTTTAATTGTATACTCCATGATGTGCAGGTACCCACACATGTCCAGATGTGCTGTGAGCAGGGAGTCTGGATATGTTCAGCATAGTCATTCTGGAGTATTTTGTCAATGAAGTTGACGTAGTCAGAGTAGTACTTGGATCCTTTTGCATTTTCTTCTTTTGATAGAGTGCTCGTTTGATTGCAACGGATCTTATTATTGGCACCATTAAGTTCTGATTCCTGAAAGGGAGAGGGATCTCAAAGTGACCATCTTTGAACACGACATTGCTTTCGGCCTTCTCATGAATGTAGTATCCTCTGGAGACAATCCTCTCTCTCCAGGATACCTTGCTACCCGGCTATCAATAAAGTCACTTTTCAGAATATTCAGTATTCTGTTTGGGGAGAGAATTTCAGTAGCCTGCTCAATGTCCTCGGTCACAATGCGATTACTGTTTACCCGATGTGTAGGCGTTACGCTGTTGTCTTCTACCGGGGAGCTGACTGTCCATCCATGACGATACTGCAGAGCGAATGGGCCTTTGCCGTCTGTTGATATGATTTTCAGAGGCTCCATGCTATTGGGCAATTACTGCCAATCAGTAGACGATGGTCTATTTCTGCATTACTTCAGGAATCGATTTTGCCAACGTCGTGAAAGATATGGCCAGCGTCGTAACAGTTCTGGACGTGGTATTTGATCATTGCTCACTGGAATTTCTTGTCTGGGAATACGTTTTTTGGAAGCAGTATACCATTCTGGCCGTTTATATCACTGACGACGAGATCCTGGACAAGTAGCTTTTGACTATGCTCTCCCCATGCATAATTTTCAGACGGAGATTTGTTTGAACACCGAAAGCTTGCAAGTCGTCTTTCAGTTCTTCTGATAGGAAGCACCCTGTGCTTCCTGGGTCATAGAGGGGCCGTAGGTGAGAATTCTCGGTTGGTTCCCCTCTGTTTTATACGAACAGGTAGTATTGCTTGAAGAACCCATTGAGGAACCATGAGAAATAACGTTGCTGGTAGCTGTAGCTGGAGGGTTTTGGCTGGATTCCTCTGTACGGTTTTGAGAATATGAAGATCTGTCAGAGTAGTCGACCTCCAAGGTAGTTGAAAAGCCATCTATATGCATGGCCCGTAGGATGACCTTTGCCACATTTGTGACATTTTCGCTTGTTCATGCACTCCTTCGATGTATGATTCAGACCGTAGCAACTGAAGCATCTACGCTGCTCTATAATAAACTTTCTTTCTCTTCGAGAGATTTCTGCCTGAAATCTGCACAGTATCCAGATCGTAATTTTTGCCGCAGTGAAAACAGGAGGGTGACCCAAAACCACGAGTTCTACTTTGGCTCTCACGATTAACTTGCATAGCAAATACAGACTCTGTTGGTTTCCCTTTTGATGGTTTACTAGAATTCAGTTCTCTATGCATTGCTTCTTTGCCGAACACTGGGGTCATTGACACACTCTGCAGTGTAATAACAAAACTGGACAATGTCACCAAAGCACGAAGACCTGTTCTCGAGGAGTCTGCGGTTTGTGGCTTTTTCGCGCATTTATTCTGGAGATAACGTTGCAATTTCTGGACCGCCACCTGGCAGGTTCGGTGCATGATCAAGAACAGCTAGGTGAGTAAGTGTTTTGCATGGCGCTGAAGCATTTTAGCAAGTAATGCGAATATCTTTTCAGACATTTCCCTTCGTCTGGTTTTATCGGCTTCCACTCGTTTAGTTGTTTCAAGTATGCCAGGGATACTTTATAGGGATCACCATACTCTTGTTGTAGCAACTGTCTTCCCTGACTATAACCTGGTCTGCCTGCATGTATATACAGCTGCTGATGAGGTCCTTAGGTTCACCGTCGGTATGCTGTAGAAGGTAGTAAAGTCTGTCACTGCTACTGGCTGTTCTAGAGGAGATCCTGGTGTCAAACGCCAGTATGAAGTCACTGTATTCCAGAGGATCACCGGGGCGGTAAACTTGGGAACTTCCGGTGCAGGCAAAGCTAGAGCTGTGGCAATACCACTAATCTGTTGCTGTATGGTGTTAACTGGAGGCGAATTAGGCAGTGGACAAAGTTACTGTTTCACAGGTGTATTTACAGGCGGATACGATACTGTTCTTGATTTGGAAACGTTGAGGACGTGGCATTCGAAGCGTTGACCGGAGGTGCATGAGTGTTAGTACCAGTCTCTGAAGAATTTCTGGGAACAAATTCTTGTGTAGTGCTGGGATTTAGACTGGGTAAGCTGGCACTATTTTCCTGGGTGACAGGAAGTATAACCTGGTTATCCATATTGCCGCCGTTAGCACCTTCACTCACACAAATTCCAGGGCAGCTACACTAGGTCCAGCGACAATAACATTCACGTCCTGATGGTTGGCTCGTTGCACAATAATGCTGGTATGTGTCTCATTGTCCTTGTTACCAACATTGTCATCGCCAATGTCATTTTCGGTTTCTGCAAAAACACGTGCTTTTGCTCGAATCTTGGGCTATTTCGATAATCCAATAGAATCTCTTCTGTCTTTGCCTCCTGTTCCTTTTTTTCTTTGTCCACAAGTTCTTTTTCGGCAAGCAACTCGGCGAGGCGTGCTTTGGCTCGCACCTTTTCCTTTTCGGACATGGCCGATTTGCCAGAAGGAGAGAAGTAGGCCGTTGGGAAGAACGTTTTGAACCAGATCGGCTTAAAAAAAAAGACTCTTCAGGTCTTCTTCAAGTCGTTTTTCGTTTATGGCTATCCATTCACCAGTATGGTTTCGGAATTGCAGAATGCTAATTTCCTTGTCTCATATCTGGACAATTCCTGGTCTTGCTCCAATTCATCTGAGATATTATCCATAACACAATTAAAGTTTTTTTTGTACTTATCGAAAGCTTCGTTATATTCCTCTACACATTTTCACCAAGTGCAGGTTGTCAGGATTTGACATGAGGCCTGTGAGTCATTGCGTTTTTTCGTTACGTTGGCAAGTGATGATCTCAATTTATTTTTCAATGTTCGAATATCAACTGTCGTACCCGAGTTTTCGACGGGAGCAGTATTTCTGGACAGCCTCATCAGACTCCTCCCATCTTGTCTGTAGTTGTTTATACAGGCAGTAATTCCACTTCTAAGGCTCACGTATAAGAGTTATAAGCGAGAGTCGTTAATGGTAGTTTAACAATTTAATTGAACGATGTTAATGCACTGTTCTTCTATTGCTTAACGTGAATGATGGAGAAACACAATTTTGATACGCACATATAGTTCTTTATTTAGTTATCCATGACGTTAATATCGATATGGTTATATTGTTAGGCGTTTACACATGTAGACTTGACGTATACAGCGTAACTTGAAGTGATGTGATGTGATGTGGTTCAATTACTATGGATAAATGGAAAAGAAATCAGCGTATGAATAATATGCTAATTTTATACAAAATTATTAAGTTAAACAACTAAGACTGATAGAAACAATATGCAAAGCTTAATTAAGTAAATTATGCATGTATAACGGCTAATTACAAAAAGCTAATACACAAAATGGGAAAAGATGAATCCGCTATTCTAAAACAATATAATAGGCGTTAACTTACAATTGTGTTCCTATAACAGACGGTCCAAATATTCCTCAGTAAATACCAACTTTCGTTACATTCGTTATATCCGTTCTGTATGCAATCTCTTTTTAAAACTGATATAACTTTCCTCATTTGTTTATAGGAAGACACTATCGAATACCAAAAAGTACACGTCGACGATAACTATGCATAAATTAGCTAAAACAACCCAACACCAAGTAAACAATTATTATGACCGAGCGTAGACTCGAACCAGCAAACTACCACACAGCAAACCTTAACATTAACCATCGCGATAACAAGACAACACAAACATTATTTACAGTTAAGAATCGATGGGCATCACAATATGTATATAGCTATAATATAGCTATATATATATATTATATAATATATATATATATATAATATATATATATATATATATATAATATATATATGTATATTTAATATATATATATATATATATATATATAATATACTATATATATATATATATATATATATATATATATATATATATATATATATATATATGTAGTTTGAATGTATTTGTGTATGTAC
>NC_087202.1:87296855-87304355 GCF_015104395.2 Macrobrachium nipponense | reverse complement strand
AATATAATTTTTCTACTGATAGAAGAACTACAGTTTCACCTTAGACTTAACTGTACGAAGCTACTTCAAACCACCCAAAAATCAAAATTTCTGAAAATCCTAAGCAGGTAACTAATGCAAGTCCTATCTATCTACATTTGTACTATACTTTAAAATGTGTTTTATGGTTCTACCATGTGGCGTTACTTACACATAAACAAATGGCATAGCCTCGTCCACGACAAATCTAAATTGTGACTACAACTGTCTGTCCAAAAGTAGCGTGACATCCTATGTGTAAGGTCATGACTTGCTTGAAACGCACATGAGAGAGATTTTGGACAAATACTACCGTCATAGGATGCTAGAAGGGGTCATAATACATGATCGAGTGACACAGAGTTAAAGAATCATGAGCTTTTAAGGGATACATAAGTCATCTTCATCATTCATTTCTAAAATAAATCCAGTAACCTTATGAACGTCCATTTATAATTAATTCGTCCTTATCTCTTCAAATTTTTCGAATTGTTCCATGTAAGGGTCCTAATAGTCGAAATGATTCACATCAGTTTATCCTCCCCGTTTATATCTCTCACTCTCTCTGCATGCACATGGAGATACACACACGTACACACACACACTACCCCTACGCCCACGTGGGCTCACATACTCACACACACTAATATATATATATATATATATAATATATATATATATATATATATATATATATATATATATATATAGATACACACATATATATTTTATATATATATATATATATATATATATATATATATATATATATATATATATATATATATATATATATATATATATATATATATATATATTGTTAAGTATGGGCCTGGCCTTGAAAGAGGTTCCAATAGGTAAACAGGAATAATTGAAGGAAAACCAAGAAAATTACTTGACTTACCGTAAAAAGGATTTAAAGTGAACATTTACTCTAGAGGAAAAGGTTGCCAGAAACTCAGCTAATTACTTTACATCTATTTATTTACAAGAGGCCGTTAACTGGCCTGGAGAAAAATTAAATGCAGCGTGTCCACCCGTGGGGACCCATATATCTCTCACAAATGGATAGCTGGCTAAAATGTGATTCACGTAATAAAAGCTGGTTTTCGATATCTTGCGGTAATGCAACACTTGCAGGCAGACAGACTTGACACGTGACTCAGGGAATCTGGAAAAAGATCCCAGATTAGACAAGATAAAAAGGAAAAGGACTTCTTGCACACGTTACGATTATTCAGTTCTCTAACACTGGGGCAAAGGAACTCTAATGTTTCACTGAGGTATGCAATGACTTCATTTGTCTGGGACGATCACACAAGGGAAACATGCGGCCATGAGGCAGTGAGAAACAAAGGGATATTCAATGGAGTAGAAAGTGTTTGATTTTTGGAAATTAGGAGGTAGGGACTGGCAATATGCTGTTTCAAAAGATGTACCTAGATGCCATGATCGGTGGACCTTTGTGGAAAATGTGGCGTCGGCTTTGTCTCAGGTCTGGGTCTCTTGGTGCGCCAGTAGCGCCATTAGGCTTAAGTGTGGAAGGCTCGTGGCAGACATCCGTCCGAGGTCACGACTGGAGCTGACTGAGGAAGATCGCAGGTGTCTTTCATGGGTGTTGGGGGTCAGCTTAACCCCCCACGAGCAGGGCATCCTGGAAACAGAAACATACAGCCAGCAGAGGGTTCACAGGAAAAAGAGCTTAAGGTATAGGCCTAAGAAGTACCAGTCTGCCTACATCCTTCCCTTTGGGATACGTCCCAAAAGCTGACAAGAGTCTATTTTCTCCCTTCTCACAGAAAATTCCTACCTCTGGCTGGCTAGCTTTGGTTTCCCGCCCAAATCAGCTGATATTTGGAGAAATATGGCTGCCTTTTTACAAATCAAAATAATGAACTAAATACTGGGTAGATGAGGCGATCAATAAACGTAGCAATATGTATGTATATTTATATTATATATAATATATATATATATATATATATATATATATATATATAATATATATATATGTGTGTGTGTGGTGTGTGTGTGTGTGTGTGTGTGTGTGTGTGTGTGTGTGTGTGTGTTTCTTTTCAGAATGGTGCTACAGTTGATGGATGATGAAGAAAATAATTTCGTTAAAAGCATTCCTTACACAGCCAAGGATCCAGGAATACTAAAGGAAATAATGAAAGCAGGAAGATTTCACCGTAACAAATAACAGTGGATATGTCAACGCAGCACCCTCCATTGAATTTACAAATGCCTGCTGTTATAAACTCCTCCCGGATAGAATATCAAAGTTGGGTCCTGGCTAGGTTTAACTGACAATTCCAGAAATTCGTCTGTATCAGACGCCACCAGGAATAATATTCTTCCCAAATTCTAATTGCTGCGGAGGGTCTTCATTGGCAAAGCTGTTGTGAGGATGACATTTAATCAACAAGTCTAGCGTTATTTCTCTCTCTCGTTTTTTCTTTTTCTTTATTGCTATATATATATATATATAGATATATATATATATATATATATAACACACACACACACACACACACACACACACACATATATATTATTATATATCTATATAATATATATATATATATATATATATATATATATATATAATATATATATGTCTCTGTTTTAAAGCCATACCTGAACAATTATGAATCAGTACAGTTCTGTAAAGTAAATTCTATCCTCATGAAGTCAGTATTTTTATATTTAATGAAGTTTTGAAATATATAACTTTCCATAAAACACAGACGCCAAAGAAACAAATTTTATTTATTTATTTATCTTTTTTTTACGGTGAATAAACTCATTTTAAAACTGACTCGAAAATTCGACAGATAAAATGTATCAATGTAGTTGCGATTACTTTAGTATATTTTCCTACCATTATCGTTGGCGTCTTGTTCTATTGTCCTAAACGTCTTTCATGTAGAGTTTTAAAAAGCCTGAGTATATGTACTGGTACTTCTGAGAAAGGACAATAGAACAAGACGTCAACAATAATGGTAGGAAAATATACTAAAGTAATCGCAACTACACTGATACATTTGATCTGTCTAATTTTCGATTCAGAGTAAAAAAAAAAAAGTTTTTCCACCTTAAAAAAACAAGATAAATAAATTAATAAAACTAGTTTCAATGGCTGAAGGTATAAACCGCGTCTTTGTGTTTAATGGAAAGTTATATATATTTCAAAACTTCATTAAATATAAAAATACTGAGTTCTAGGTTCTAGGCTCACAAGTATACAGATATATTTTAATGAGAATGGAATTTTCTTTCCAGAACTGAACTGTCTTAATATTATTCAGCCACAGCTTTAAATAGTGAAATATATGAGATTCTACAAAAAGAGTAAAAACATTAGTGCAATTATAGCATATTCGTTATGAAATGACGTGAGCAACAACCACACTTTCGCCGAAACTCCGTCCGAGTAGTTCTAGGAATAGGAAACATTACTAATATTCCATGAAGACTCATTGTCTGCATGTTAATTAATTTCAATTACGAACACATGGTAACCCATTCAGTAATTATACTGAATTTGAAATTTGAAAAAAAATATATATATATATACCAAGCCAAAGCCAAGGGAACATGTCAGAAACAATAACAACTAAATAAAATGTAAGTAATAATTAGGTCTGTTTCAGAATGGCTCTCTCTCTCTCTCTCTCTCTCTCTCTCTCTCTCTCTCTCTCTCTCTCTCTCTCTCAGGACCCATTAATATGGGTGTCTATGCGTGGAGTGATTTACCATATAGCCAGTCCCTTGCTTTCAGCAGTCTTATAAATGATGGCTGCGGTCAGTTAACACTTTGATTTTCCTCTTTAATTATCAGAAACCAGCAGAAAATAATTGAGAGAAATGTCATTAAAATTATGAAAACAGTCGAGTTTAATCCTGTGCTTTCACCTTCCTCTCAGCGTTTAATTAAATGCAGATGGATCGGCAGGAACAATAACAGAGACCTCACACTAAAGAGGATGGTATGGATTTAACATTGCCTGATATCTTTAGGCCTTTCTCCTGACGCACAAAAGTTTTAGGAGAAAAAGCAATTGATCACAATGCCAAGGGAAGCGTGTTTTTGGGTATGAGCTGAGCCAAATGTGCTGCTGATAATTCTTCAGCTTAAATAACGTGAACACACTGTGTATGAACGAGCCAACATGTTGTTGGCAAGTCTCCATTGTTAATGTATGACCGGACTGGGTATGAGTTTTCAGTGTTAAGTTTGAGGGGATAGTAAAGGTCAACGGTCTCTTTGATAAGTCTACACTATTACGTCTGAGGTATCTGATGCTGCTGGTGTTTTCTGTGAAGTATTTGATCCTTAATACATGTAACTGTAGAAAGACGTTGCAGTGACTGATTTTTTTTTCTGATGCCTTGTTCATTTTCGTGAATGTCGACTTGGTTGAAATACTAAACCTATAGCAGAATAATAAAGAATCATATCGCTCCTTATTGTTTGCAAAACTTTCACTCATCGTGTCTTTAGAGAATTGTGCATTAATACAAATTAATATTTAATTGACGTTTAATGGAGTATTATCACTGCAATATTCCAGTCGCCCGTAAAAAATACATGTAGGCGGTATTTAGACCATTTGTCGTGTTAGAAATGTCATGGATTTTATGGCAACGTGCATTAATACAATTTTTAATTTTATTTCAAAAGCCTGATGAGTAGTGCACAAACACACATACACACACAAACACACACACACATATATATATGTATATATATATATATATATATATATATATATATATATATATATATATATATATATATATATATATATATATATATATATATATATATATATATAGATAGATAGATAGATAGATAGATAGATGAGATAGATAGATAGATATAGATATGATAGATAGATAGATAGATATCATTCAAAGGTTATCTTCGAAATATTTTGAATGCAATGCGACATGTTATATTGATTTCCCAAGAAGGCATTTGAATTTTTTTAGACAAAATCATATTCCTTTATAACATTTCAACTATTGTCATTCTACGGAGGGTACAACAAATATCTTTTTGATCATTTACCAATTTATTTTATAAATGGAAGTGAATTTCCCTTGGGTTATCATTAATTCAGATTGAACAAGAGTTTTAAATAAGTACTGTAGTTCATCTAGGGAATCAAGAAAATGATTTATTCATTATTGCATTATGCAGAGATGTAATACTTTTCTACTTGAGGACTTTCTCTCAACTAAATATTTTTATTTTTATTTTTGCAGCTACATGATGATTTGCATTCGTTATAATAAAAAGTGTCGTAAACGAAATGTACAGCATATAATTACCTATGAAAAGGATTTGATTCTGAGATAACAGATAGCAGGTAATACTAAGAAAATAAATAATAAATGCAACCGAGGAGATTATATGTTTACATACGCACACACACACACACACACACACACACACACACATATATATATATATACATATATATATATATATATATATATATATATATATATATATATATATATATATATATATATATATATATATATATATATATATATATATATATGTATATATATATATATATATATATATATATATATATATATATATATATATATCTACATACTATAATACCTTTATATGTATATATATATATATATATATATATATATATATTATATATATATATATATATATATATATATATATATATATATATATATATATATATATATATATATATATACACACACACATATACTATATATACAGTGTTTGTGTGTGTAGTTTAGTGCAGGGGTTATCAACCTGAAGTACGTGTACCCGAGGGGGTCCAAGGGTCTATGAGGGGGTACGCATTCTCCATGACTCTCGAATGAATGTTAGATGCCGACCTTCGATGTGCTTTAGCAAAACTGCTTGTCGCCCAGCTAGCCCTCTTATGCTGGGGTGGTCACACATTCACGTATCACGACGGCGTATGCCCACGTATGTGGATCGTGGGCATCATCGCGGTGAAATGACCTTGAATTGCTGGTAAACAGGACACGGGCTAACGGACGTAGAGCCAGCACCGTAAATTGCGCCGCAAATGTACGCGCAAAGAAAGCAAGGTCGGACGTCTACCTGAAACTAACGCCGATAATGTAATGTTCTATGTACGTCAACTTCACGTCAAGACCACGCCCACCGTTGTGGTGCCGCAGGGTACAAAGGGGCGGCCTGTGAACAGAGCTTGCCGTTCCGTAAACAATCATTGTAACAGCTCGTCTCTTCGTTGTTTTCCTACAAATTTATCTAATTTAGTTTTATGGTAACTTTTTGATAGTAGCCATCTGTAATAATATATATATAATTAATTGTAACATCACAAATAAATGAACATAGGATAAGTACTATATAAGACTAGCACTAGAATTTTCTTGCTTCGATTTTACCTTTCAGACATACACTTAGACATATAAAACTGTAGACTATGGGCGATTTATATTTAAGCGACATAGAATAACATCTAATAACTTATCAAGCATTCTTGGAAATAAATAGGAATTCTACCTATTCAAGATAATATTTTTTATATGTATATAAGAATTCCTCTCAGATATTTACATTATTTGTTACACCATTATTGTAAGAAGAAATAAATATCTTCGACAAGGGAACGTTCTGTCCCTCGTCAATGGGGGTAGCTTCATGGAGAGTTTCCGTGTCGCTTTCATCAGTCAGAATCTCATCCAACTCCGACTCCTGTAGGTGGAAGTTGACATTTTCCCTGTCCTGAATGTCTGCAGGAGTGGTTGTAGGAGTGGCTGTAGGAGTCTTTTCCGGGCCGCAAAGAAGGTCCTGCAAGATGTGACGTTGATGGTCCCTTCCTGGTCGTTTTAGGAGGTTCGGCATCTTGAAGGGTGCTGTGGAGAGCTTGAGGAAATTAGGAGACGGAAACAACAGCTGACCTGAGGGCGCTGACCTGACCTTTTATACCACGCTACAGCGTTGCCATGTCGTACAGGGTTGTAAATGTGTGAATCGGTTTCGCCGTAGGCTACAGCGCAATTAGGAGGCCCGCGTGCTTCGCTGCGGAAAGGAAACAACGACGGCGAACGATGCTGGTGACCATAGCGCTTACCCCGCAGCAGTCACCGTGGCTCCCACGTGCAATGCCTGGAGCTACATCAGGTGACATTTGGCGTGACCACCCACGACTTGTCTTGAACATTTCAAAACTGGAGTGGTCTATGGCGACCTAGTGGGCGGAGCTTAGCGCCCGGACGAACCGTCACCGTACGTCTACGATTTTACGTGTGTTTTTTACGTTACATTTACGGTTTACTGACGCAAGCTGTTGCCAACTACCAATTTCCGTTCATGCGTGGGCGTGCGTGCGTTGATACGTGAATGTGTGACCTTAGCATTACGCCGGAGCGGTAAATAAAAAATTGATTCCTGTATGCCGGAGGGGTTTTGGAGTGAGC
>NC_087202.1:87264355-87281855 GCF_015104395.2 Macrobrachium nipponense | reverse complement strand
TCACTAGTAAGAAAGCTAAAAGAATTTTCTACTGCAGATCACATTCAGGAATTTTTTTCACATACTGAAATTTTGATAAGGACTTGTGATCAGCTCGGAATGAGAAAATATTTTCCTTTATATGTACTATTTTTTTTTATAGAGATTTACTATAAAGAGAATTCCTCAGATTGCTGAACAATATCCAATGAGTAAATGTTGATGTTTTCTATTTGAATTTGAAATCATTTTCAAAACACTATATGTATCAGAAGGAAGAACATAATGAACAATATAATATATTATATATATAAGATATATATAATATCATATATATATATATATATATATATATATATATATATAATTATATATATAGTATAATATATATATATAGCATATATATATATATATATACATATATATATAGATTTCCACATATGTTAAAAACGTACTTATTAACATTCCTATTGGCCTCATTTCAGAGTCCCTCGGCAACGTGCCTGCCATTGTGTATACTTAACCCTACCTACCGAGGCTGAAAGGAAATTTAATTCAGAATACGTCTTTCGCTGATCCTTACAAAAATCAAAGAGCTCTCGCATTATGTCCCTTCTTTACTGAATAGCTGATCATTAGTTCCCTTCCTCACGTAGAATACAGGTCCCTAGACGATCACTAAGCCTCTCACAATTACCGCCCTTTCTCTGTTATCTACTTATCCCAAGTCTCCCATTCAGATTGGAAAAAAGGGAAAATAAAAGGCTCTGATGTCTAGTTTCCGCTTTATTGTGAATTTGGAGCTTTTCATTGTTAGTATTTCACAATAACGTTATAGCCACTGTTGTTTGTTTTGTTTGACGATATACATATAAATTATATATATTATATACATATATATAATTAAATATATATATTAATATATATTATATATTATATATAATTAATATTATTATATACATATATATAATATATATATATCCAATACATCAGCCACTGTTATTTTGTTTGTGACGTTATCATTAATTATATATATATATATCCTAGATATATAGATATATATATATAATATATATATATATCTATATATATAGATTATATATATATATATATATATATAATATATATATATATATATATATAATATATATATATATATATATATATATATATATATATATATATATATATATATATATATATATATATATATATATATATATATATATATATATATATATATATATATATATATAATATATATATATATATAATCATATATATATATATATCATATATATATATATATATAATATATATATAGATATATACAATTTTATATAAGCAAACGGGATGGATATAGCATGAAAGGGTGTGATATTAGTACATTTATATCCCTTTAAATTAGTAAAATATGTTGATATTTTAGTTTTTTTTTGTGTGCTGGTATTGATGTAAATGTTTTAATCTCTAAATAAATTAACTGGGCATCATCGATTAAGTTTGCTGTAGAGTTGGAAAACGATAAATTGCCTCCCTTTCTTAGATGTTTTGATACATAGAGACCCATTTCACTGTAAATTCAGTATCTATTGGAAACCAACCAACAATTTAACTTATGTCCATTTTTATTCAGGCCACCATCTTAATATTTGGATCAAGAAATTGAATACATAAGAAAATTAGGGATAGCTCTATGTTATCCTACACATATATTAGATATTTGCTATAATTAGCCCACAAAAAGTTTTATAGTAGAAGTAACACGAAGAAAGCAACTTCTAAGTATATTCTTAGCTTGCCTTATTTTAACAGTTTAGAAACCATAAAATCATTGTTAAAATCTTTTCAGGTCAAACTTGTTCTTTCCTATAATAACACACTAAAAGTAATGCTAATAAAAAATGGCCCCATGGAAAGCAACGACATAATATATAATATTCAATGCATGGACTGTCCCTCCTTTTATATCGGACAATCTAGCAATGGCTTAGAAATAAGAATTAAATGGCATAAATATTCTGTCAAAACTATGCAAACATCTAATGCAATATTCATTCATTTATATGAAAATGACCACCTGATAAATTGGATTGGTAGTTCAGTAATTGCAAGATCAAAAGATGTCTTTTCACGGAATCTTTTAGAATCTGCCAAAATACAGCTTACTTCCCAGTGTAACTTTAACGTCAGTCATGGCCTGTTTTATTTGGACCCATGTATAAGTAAAGATGTCAATCACAGACTTAAATACAAATTAGTTACCTCATAAATATTGTCTTTGTATATGGATGTTTAATGCATGTTTTGTGAATAAGTTTACCTTGCAATAAAAGGTTTTTATTGTTTACTCAAAAAAAATTTTATATGGTCAGTTGCTGCCTGTATAATCCTTTAATTATCTTGTCCCTGTTTCTGAGCAGTTGGACTTAATCTTTTGGTAAAACTCTTGTATTGTAACCATGTTTTGTTTTGGAAGGTAACTAATTCTCTGTGTGTAGGATTCTAGGTACTTACTTCCTTTATAATCCCTATCTGTCATTTATACGACCCTTCCTTGTACACTCATGTATGTCATTCTGCTAAGTTAAGGACTTTTGAGTCGAAAGATCTCGCAGCATATCCACTGTTTCACTTTCCCTCTTAGCTGTTACCGTTAAATATATTTAAATATATTTTTAACGTATCACAGTGATTCATGTACATGCATTAAGCTACATATTTCCTTTAATATCCAAGTAACTCTACATCGGAATCAATATATTTTCATATATTTTAACAGAAAGTTAATTTTTTTGTTGGACGAGTCAGTAACTTCAGTGTAGTCCTGATTTATCCTGTCTGCTGATTCAATTCTGTTACCATGATTCATGTATATGTATTAAGCAAAAAATTTCCTTTAATATCCTTTCGCACTCGGAATTAATATATTTTCTTATATGTTAACTGAAGGGGAATTTTTTAGATGGCTGAGTCGTAATTCACTGAAATTCTGATTTCTCCTCTGTCTGCTAGTTTAAATCCACCAGAGGACGAAATAATTATCAACTAAATAATTCCCCTTCAGGTATATTTAGGTATATATAGGTATAAGACACGAAGGAAAGATAAACACTCGCGTAGCTCCAAGATCTTTCGACTCAACGTCCTTTACTTAGCAGACACTAACATACATGAGAAACTGAGAGGACAAGGAAGTGTCATAAGTAACAGATAGGAAACTTTCTTTGTATATGTATGTTTATTACGTTTTGTGATTAAGTTTTTGTTTACCAAAGATCTGAATATGGTCAGTTGCCGCCCTGTATAATCATTTAATTGTCTTGTCCCTGTGTCTGAGCAGTTGGACTTAATCATTTTGTTTCTAAATTGTACCCATGTTTATGCTTGCTTGGGAAGGTTACTCATTCTCCAGGTGTGTTAGATTCTCGGTACTAATCTCTTTATAATCGCTATCTGTTACTTATACGACCCTTCCTTTTCCTCTCAGTTTCTCATGTATGTCAGTCTGTCTGTTAAGTAAAGGACGTAAAGTCGAAAGATCTTGCAGCTACTCCAGTGTTTATCTTTCCTTCGTGGCTTAAACCTTTATTTATGCATTTATCACGTTCCAAACTCTCGTGATTCAGTTATACATACACACACACACACACATACATACACACACACACACACACACACACACACACACATATATATATATATATATATATATATATATATATATATATATACTATATATATATATATATATATATATATATATATATATATATATATATATATTATATATATATATATATATATATAACTATATAAATATATAATATATATATATATATATATATATATAATATATATTAATATATATATATATATATATATATATATATATATATATATATATATATATATATATTACTATATATATATATATATATATATATATATATATATATATATATATATATATATATATATATATATATATATATATATATATATATATATATATATATATATATATATATATATATATATATACATATCCCATGAAGGCTGGTCTCTTATTTTTATTCCCTTTTCCAATTCCAAAAAGAGAGAAATAAAAAAGAAGAAATTCTCCTAATTCTCTTCTTTCACCATTTTATTATAGAATTTGTTAGAGTACTAACAAAACTTTACGATCCTCTTGTTCGAAAATTGGACCAAGATGAGAATTTGCTGGGAACTGAAACTTCTCTAATTATGAGTCACAAACTTGTCCTTTCGATCCTGAATACCAAAGCGAGAGAGAAGTGAAGGACCTGCTCTAGTACTATGACGATGTATTCTCTCCTCCACAGGACTCTTTATCGAGTCTTGGAAGTCACTCATACACACATGCACACTAATATATATATATATATATATATATCTATATATATATATATATATATATATATATATATATATATATATATATATATATATATATATATATATTTATGTTACATAAAGAGGGATTTGCTATGATTAATAATATATGATGTGATATGCTATGACGTTTCTTAGAATGTAGAGACTCATCATTTAACTTCCCTAGAGACAGAGTGGTCCGAGCGACAAGCTTTGGGAATGCTGACATGTCTTTTTGTGGTGGTGTGATCGAGATTGCTGTCTTAGCAAATCAGTGCCTCGTCCTGTCGCTATGAGCGCGGGGGTGCCTTTGAGAACTGGATTCAAGCAGTTCATGGGTGTGAACATTGTATGTGAATTTGTACATGCGAGCCTTTTCCCCCTACATATGAGTGTTGTATTACAATGAAGGAGAGACTATTATAGAGAGGAGGCAGAGCCAGGATGGCTTCTGCAAAGTGTTTTTATATGGTGTTAGTGTATTCTGTGCTGAATGGGCGATTCTGGAATATGGGGAATTGATCTGGAAAGGGGAATTGTTCTTGAGAAGAGTGGAATTGATCTGGAGAAATAAGAACTGACTTAATTAATATGGTGAACTGACTATGTTGACGGTGCCTAGTGTTATGGCTAAACTAATGTTAGTTATTTGAGTAATTACCGAGGGTTATCTGAGTTATTTGAGCTTCTGTGTTTAACATTTCATTTAATCATTCTATTAAGAATCTGAGTTATTCACTTAATACTTTGCTTTTAAATTTATGCATATTTTTATAATTCATGATTCTCATTTGATGACCTTAGATAATTGAGGGGAGGTATATCAAGAGAGAGAGAGTGAGAAAAGATGGAGAGAGAGAGAGTGGAGGAGATAGAGAGAGAGAGAGAGAGAGAGAGAGAGAGAGAGAGAGAGAGAGAGAGAGAGAGAGGGAGGGGTGAAAGAATGTGTTACCAATTGCCTGCCGCTCTTGGTCCATTGCTATCTTTTTTGAAAATTGAAAAATTGATAACGAGATAATTGTTATCTCGTATAGTATATATATATATATATATATATATATATATATATATATATATATATATATATATATATATATATATATATATATATATATATATATATATATATATATATATATATATATATATATATATATATATATATATATATATATATATGTATACATACATACACACACACACACATATATATATTATATATATATATATATATATATATATACATATATATATATATATATATATATATATATATATATATATATATATATATATATATATATATATATATACATATGTATAAATTTGCTTAAAAACATACATTGCTAACATGATGCATCATTAATTTCACTTATTTTGACTCTTTATTATGATATTCTAATTCTTTACATTATCAAACGTTCAAGGGAAGATACAATGCATTACTAACCAATGGCAATCCTCACTATATTCCAAAAATGTACAAGCATCACTAGCTCTTTATTAGTTTATAATTTGTTATTTTTAACTTCTAATAACTAATTTCTTCTTTCTGTATTTCTTATTACCTTCTTTTACTTCTTTCAAATGGGTACCTTCCATGCACTGGTGGTTAAACTCTTTACTGTGCAAGTATTGGAGGATGCAGGGTTGGGAACAGTGGGACTGGGAGGATTGCTGCCAACAGATGGACACTCTTGTTGGTTCTCTAGCCACGGACTTCAGCAGGTGTCGTTCTTCGTGCCGAAGTTGGCAGGAAGACAATCTTCTGCATTGTATGTAGACAGGGCTTCTCTCTTCCGAAATGTGTATCTTCCATGAGGCGTTAGGTGTTGATGGTCGGTCGTATGGTAAATTATGTCAATATTAGGAATGATATAACTTTTATTATTTTGGAATTATGGGTGGGCATGCTGCGATTGCATATGGTACCCTCCTGAGTATGGCAGGAGAACCTCTTGGAGAAATGCATTGTATTCATACCAATGTAGGCGTTGGGGCGCTGAAGAATGAGGCATTTGTATCAGCAGACCACATTGGTTCTATTCAAGGAATCCTGTAAGGAGGGGCAGGGTTATTCTTTATTACCAGGCTGCTGTTTTTTCTACTTCTGTAAAACACAATAAGCTTAATCTTTTCCCTGGGTCAGATGAACTGATATCAACAGGGGTGGTAGGGAGAGGTTCGTGATGGGAGCATTAGAGACAGCATTACTTTTCTCCCCACCCCATCTTACCAGCTAGTCATGAGTCTTTACACCATCCTCACCCCGTATGTCCCAAGGGACCCACAGCTGGAAGTCGTCAGCAGAGTTCCTGGAAACCGCAAGTGACACCCCTGGAAGAATCACTAACTCTTCACATATGCACCAGTAGATTGAACAATCCCGACAATTTTTTATCATGTTTACTGGGGACCCCTACCACTCTCCCATTAAGCATCCCTGAACACATCCTCTGTGGTTTCCTTGAGATGTGTTCTATAAAGGCCCCTTCCTCCATTCAAAGGGGTCATATATACACCCAAATAGATGGGGTAGTGATGGATTCCTCCCTTGGTGTTCTCTTTATTTATTTCTATACGAAAACATGTGAACCATCGAGCAAATAAAGGAACCGTCGAGCAAAGAGTCTTTACTAGCTTGGCAATGCCACTGATATGTATATGGGATATCAATGATACCTTTGTCAGTGATAGAACATTTGAGACATGACTTCTGCACACATAGTCGTCTCAACTTTACAACAGAATAAAATCATGATCATCACTTCCTTTCACTGGCCTCCTCCTCAAGCATTTGAGGCATGACTTCTGCACACATAGTCGTCTCAACTTTACAACAGAATAAAATCATGATCATCACTTCCTTTCACTGGCCTCCTCCTCAAGCAATGGGAGAAGCATTTTACTACAAGGGAGTATACAAACCCATGAACCCAGGGAACTGTCTAAAAAGAGAGAGTTCCCTGAGATATAAAAACAAACTACCATGAGCACCTTCATCAGAGGAGCTCTCTCGCTTTGCTCTTACAAATGACACTCAAGCAGAGCTGGAATGTGTTACTCGGGTTCTTATTGTTCTCGTCAATAATGGGTATAAAAATTGGCATGTGGACAATGGCGTTAGAAGAGTTATGAACAGATGTTACCATCAGTAACCTCACTCCACTACCCTTAATTACACCAGCTCTTCTATATGGAAATATTTCACAATAAATATAAAGAAGAAAGTGTGCCATCAAGTCCATCATCGAAGGCAACGTCAATCCATCCAACACAGGGAAAAAAGGTCAAGCTGTTTATTTGACATAAATACAAATGTCAGCAGCCTGGTGATGAAAAATACCCCTCCCCTCTCCACACCCTTATTATAAATATCTAGGGATACAAATACAAATGCCCCATCCGAATGTGCCTTTTCTACTAAATTGGAATGACTACCCTGTGCTTCTCCAGAAGGATCTCCTGCCATGCTCAGGATGGCATCATGTATAATCATGCCAGCAGTGTCCGTGATGACATAATGAAAAGAGGTGAAATATTCCCTAATTTAGACATAATTTACCATACGACTGACCATCGCCACCTACACCTCCCGGAAGCCCTACACATCAGGAGAGAGAAGCCATCTAAATACCACGCTGGAGACATTTTTCGGTCCACATCGGCATGGAAGGCGACATCTTCCAGAGTTCCTGGCAAGTAAACCACTCAGGAGCGTCCATCTACTGGTAACAGTGCTTCCAGTATCACATCCCCTAATTGTATCCTCCCGCGATCAACAAGAATTCAGGGCTGCTCTCGACTATGCTGGGCCCCTAAAAATAACTCTAACCACAACTATTGCCTCCAGAGTTGTCTCACCTGTTTTCAGAAAAACCATCGCACGTGAATAACAAAAGAAACTCCAGAACGAATACCTCGAAAAATCCAGAATTTATCTGCCGTAAAGTCTACGTAATTTCATAATACTTGCACTTATATATAGAATAAAACTGCCATTCAAACGCTGTTAATATATTTATTTTTGGTGAGATATGAACACTGGCCAGTTATTAGCAAATGTCAACGTTGAAGAGTAAAGTCATAAGGAAAATTTAACTGCCTCAATATAAGATAAACTCCTATGATACAGTCATCCTTTTTCTTTAAAAAAAGAGGGTCAACGTCCTTTAATAATAATAATAATAATAATAATAATAATAATAATAATAATAATAATAATAAAATTAATAATAAAATAATAATAATAATAATAATAATAATAATAAGAAAAAAATCGCCCTTAGTCAACATACAAAAAGGCAAAGTAGCGAGAACTGAAGGGATAAAGCTACCAGATGGGAGCAACATCAAACACATAGATGAGACTGGATACAAATACCTAAGAATAATGGAAGGAGGGGATATAAAACATCAAGAGATGAAAGACACGATCAGGAAAGAATATATGCAGAGACTCAAGGCGATACTCAAGTCAAAACTCAACGCTGGAAATATGATAAAAGCCATAAACACATGGGCAGTGCCAGTAATCAGATACAGCACAGGAATAGTGGTATGGACGAAGGCAGAACTCCGCAGCATAGATCAGAAAACCAGGAAACATATGGCAATACACAAAGCACTACACCCAAGAGCAAATACGGACAGACTATACATAACACGAAAGGAAGGAGGGAGAGGACTACTAAGTATAAAGGACTGCGTCAACATCGAGAACAGAGTACTGGGGCAATATCTGAAAACCAGTGAAGACGAGTGGCTAAAGAGTGCATGGGAAGAAGGACTAATAAAAGTAGACAAAGACCCAGAAATATACAGAGACAGGAGAATGAGAAACAGAACAAAGGACTGGCACAACAAACCAATGCACGGACAATACATGAGACAGACTAAAGAACTAGCCAGCGATGACACATGGCAATGGCTACAAAGGGGAGAGCTAAAGAAGAAACTGAAGGAATGATAACAGCGGCCACAGATCAGGCCTAAGAACCAGATATGTTCAAAGAACGATAGACGGAAATAACATCTCTCCTATATGTAGGAAGTGCAATATGAAAAATTAGACCATAAACCACATAGCAAGCGAATGCCCGGCACTTGCACAGAACCAGTACAAAATGAGGCATGATTCAGTGGCAAAAGCCCTCCACTGGACCCTGTGCAAGAAACATCAGCTACCTTGCAGTAATAAGTGGTACGAGCACCAACCTGAGGGAGTGATAGAAAACGATCAGGCAAAGATCCTCTGGGACTATGGTATCAGAACAGATAGGGTGATACGTGCAAATAGACGAGACGTGACGTTGATTGACAAAGTCAAGAAGAGAGTATCACGCATTGATGTTGCGATACCATGGGACACCAGAGTTGAAGAGAAAGGGAGGGAAAAAATGGATAAGTATCAAGATCTGAAAATAGAAATAAGAAGGAAATGGGATATGCCAGTGGAAATCGTACCCATAATCATAGGAGCACTAGGCACGATCCGAAGATCCCTGAAAAGGAATCTAGAAAAACTAGAGGCTGAAGTAGCTCCAGGACTCATGCAGAAGAGTGTGATCCTAGAAACGGCGCACATAGTAAGAAAAGTGATGGACTCCTAAGGAGGCAGGATGCAACCCGGAACCCCACCCTATAAATACCACCCAGTCGAATTGGAAGACTGTGATAGAGAGAAAAAAAAATAATGATAATAATAACTGGATTTTTGGGAAGCTAAATATTTTGCATGAAGTTTAGCCTTTTTTATTCAGTTCACGTATTGTCACAGTTTATATGTATTCCGTTAAAGGGATTCAAAGGCCAAGTGTGTTCAGTTTATTTAATTTTCCAGACGTGTATAATTCAATTTTTTTTTTTTTTTTTTTTTTTGCTCTTCAGAAAAATATTTTACATATTTCTTTTTATTTTATTTATTTCGACACTGCATCATTGCTGCTGTACTTCGTTAGATCTTTCAAGAAAAAAATACTAACAATTCAGTTACCGAAATCTTCATGAAGACAAATTCTCGGGTGCAACACTTAATAAACAAACGACCATCATCACTACCATCATTTAGCAATCTTTTGTTAAGATGTAACTACCATTATTTAGCAAGCTTTTGTTAAGATGTAAGTACTGTTGCTCTTAGGCCAACATATTGCCATTTAACTCATTCTACTCAAGGAATTTTATGCAGAAGCTAAGTTATGTTCAATTGCGGCTACTTCAGATCATTTGTGAAATTATCCAAAACACTTTATCATCATGTTATGAATGTAACTGCCATGTCTTTTTAGACATTTTTTGTGCTTTTCATGTTTTTATTTATAAACTCAAACTTCCTTATTGTTAACCATATTTGAAGGATGGTCCTTCGGCGATTTCGGTCAAGATTATTTAAAAAATTGCGGCTTCAAACAAGAGGGAATGAAAGCTGAATAACGATAATCAATACTATCTTATAGAACAAAGCTATTTGCAGGCATTTTGTAATATAAAATAACTTTTTTGAAAATGGCATTACTTAAATGAATCTTTATTATTATTAAGCTTGCATTGTTAAGGTTATGAAAATTAGTTAAATCTTCATTCCCCAAACACCAAACCCTTGAAATTAAAAAGCTGCCTTCCAGTGATTAAAAAGTCCACAAATTCAAAGTGAAAAAGGAAAACAAGGAATTCATTCTGTCGTGCAATGGTTCTACAATGACAAGTTATATATTTTTCCCCTTTTATATGTATATCCATATGCTATACGCTAAAAGTGGCAGAAATCCAGTAACTAAAGCCAAAGTTCAATTGCCTTTGGCATATGTGTGGATTAGTCAGTCGTTATTAAATATGAAATCCTAACAAATTCCCGGGGGAAACTACTGCAACTTGTTTCAGATCTAATACTGGAAAAGGAGTATGAAAAACTAATTTTCCTATGTTTTAAGAGAGAGAGAGAGAGAGAGAGAGAGAGAGAGAGAGAGAGAGAGAGAGAGAGAGAGAGAGAGAATTGGTGTGAAATAAAAGAGCGTTTATGAATTTCCATCATTAAGAAATGGAATTTCAGTGTTAAGAGCAAACGCTGAATATAGAAAATTCACCACTAAAAGATTCGTCTGTTTTATTGTCTGAGGTAAACAAATCTTTTCAGCTGAGCTACTAAACATTTTGTATAATATATTCTTTTAATTGTCCGCTATGGTATTCATTTGCTTTTATTGCAACTAACAATAGAACATGCATTTTAATCAACGATTATTTCTCTGTTGAATAACGGCAGGCGACAGAAGATTTTTTGTGAAGTATTACCTGTTGATATTTTCTATTTTGTTACACTCTCTAGGACTTAAATAAAAATATATCTTTTAAGGTTGGAATTTAATAAATGATTAACATATAAAATGGAAGAGTTAAACCTGAGTAATCCTTGTGTAGTTGGATTCTACAGTATCGATGAGATAAGATTTATATATTGCCAATTTACGTTATGAAACAGAGTACTTCATGTTATGGGTTAAAATAACGAAAGTGTTTACGAGTTGGATCACCATAAATCCCTAGCTTAGGGTTATACCAACACAACAATACAATAGATGTTGCTACGTTTGTAACAAAGGATTCCAGTATTGTTTTCCATCGCACTTTGATGTTACACACAGAAATGTCATCAATATGGAGCCTAGGGCGAACACCTTTTTTTTTATGCTATTTATTTCTTTTGCCGATTACATCCACAACACAAGTGGAGTGATGTTTAGGAGCTGAGGTACAGTTCTTGTCTGTTACCATTGGAATATATATTGTGACACTACGTTTTATAGTTTTTATTTTTTTTTAACTAAATTGAAAGAAACATGAGAAAATGGAGGAATCGATCTTAGAAGAGCAGAGTGAAAGCATAACATTTTGTTGTGACTTGTGAGATATTTTGACTCATCGTTTATCCAGATTGTTCCTTAATGACCTCCCGAAGACGAAAACATGAAAATGCCATTTTTAATGTCCTGTCAATTTTGGTTTATTACCTGTCATACCCTCATCACGGCCATCGCCGTCCTAATTCCAATTAAGACACCGGCCTTAAGCCTATAAGATTTGCAATTTCCAGGATGGTAGCAGACTTATAGAACCTCGCCCCCTCCCCGCCATTATGCAAATCCTCCAGTCAAATTTCATAAAAAAGTCATTTAAAGGGATCGGCGCTAAAATTCGTTAGAATTCATATCCTCACATGTGAGGTCTTCATGACCTGACCTCGCACACTATCCTTGTTTTCGTAGTGCTTCGCACCCGCAGTTTCAACCCCGGAGCCATACCCCCTCAAACTCAATTTAGTACCTCATTGTACTCTTTCCTCCATACCCCCATACCCTTCTCTGGCGGTATTTCAATGACCTTTGCAGGTACCTGTTAGGATTAGCGGCAGAGACCAAAGGACTGAAGGATATCGCCCTAATTTTCACAAATGTCAAACAATACACTTCTGGCGACACCTGAACCTGAACTGGTATATATATATATATATATAATATAATATATATATATATATATATATATATATATATATATATATATATATATATATATATATATAATGGGTCGGTATGTCCTACCAAATCGCATTTCGCCTTATTCAGTTATTGCGGCAGTTTGACCTATGAAGCTGTGTCAGGACCGAGTCCGACAACGCGGCAACCCGCTTCATCATGCTGAAGTCTTAGCTAGATCCTCTTCTACTCCACCGTCTGGAATTCAGACTTTGTATTGAGGTCCAACCCTGACATCCCACATGGAGGCTGTTACCTTTTGAAGTACCTGAGCATTGCCTGATGAGGAGTGCTCTTCCATTTGTTCCTCAGTGAAGAATTGCAAAGTCCTTCCACCGACGGACTGGCTTAACTCTAAGCATGTCTCGTCCGCGGACAAAGGTAATTGAATTGGAAGTATGTACGTATGTGTAAATTCTATTTGGAACGCGGAAACAAAATAGGTTTAAATAATTTAAAAACGAGTGTTTTAAGTAGGCATTATTTGTTCGCGATGAATCGAAATATTGGCTGGGCGAGAAAGCAGGAAGGAAAATGAGTGAACTTAATCGTTAATTACGAAGAATATAATCAGCTTACCCAACCCACAATTCAGAATGCTGATAGATTGTGACTAAAGGAGGTGAGAGGTAGGAGGACAAAAATTAAGGTAGATATCGAAAAGTCAGTCGTAAAGATAAGAAGAGTAAAGAACGGGTAAGGAATGGGACCAAAGGAGAAGTTTGCGGTGTAAAAGACGAGAAGTTAACCAATAATAAAGAAAATGATAAGTTAAATGAAATTACACCAGGAAGTTCACAGAAAGGATTAAAGTCTTTAGTGGAAGTTTTCCTCATCACAGTATTTGACTAAGTCTTTGTAAATAAGTCTTTCTCTCTAAAGAAGTCTATCAGATATGAATTTACTCATCGAGATTCTGCGAGTCAGGAATGGACGAGTATTCGAACCTTCTGCACAACTAGAGATGCTCTGAGTCTGAAAATATGTTAGCTTTTGTTCAATGTAGGTAACCGTAGATTCTGCTTTTGCGCCATCCGCTACACAAAATATTATCGGTGAATGGTTTTTCTCTCTGCAAATGATGTATCATTCGTAGGGCTTTTCCTGTAAGTCTCCTGCCGAAATCCGTTTCCCAGACAGCCTGGGAAAAATGAACGCGCCAAAATCGTTAATATACATATTATATATATATATATATATATATATATATATATATATATATATATATATATATATATTATATATATATATATATATATAAAACTGCTTTCACTATTCCAATTCACAATTGCGTGCTACTCAAAGAATTCGTGTTGAGTTGAAGGATATGCTTCACTATGACCCTTAATGATACAATAAGATTCGTCAGTAACTAGGTCGGTTATGGACGTACTACATTACTTATGTATGCATGTATGTTTATACGTGTGCACGCAAACATACACACACACACACACGCACATATATATATATATTCGTCTATGCGTGTGTATAGATGATTATATATCCAGTGAAGTTATATGCTAAAGAATAGACCTGGAATTGTGATCTGCTTCTATTGTGGATGTATACGAAAGAAAAAATATATATTTTGGGGATAAAGTGCAATCCTAGTAAAGTATGTAGATTTTTCTTCTTATCTTGCAATCTTGCCTTACGAGTAAATCTCAGGCAAGAGAGTGAGTTTGATTTTTTCAACGTTGTAGCTTAAATCTTTCATGTTCTAACTTTTCCATTATAATTTGACCGTTGGGAGGTCTCATATGAATTCTGTAGCTCAGGACAGATCATAATTAAAATTGAAGAACAAAAGTAGCCATCGTACAACACCCCCCCCCCCCCAACCCATGAATCATGGTAATGTGATATGACTTATATTAATGGCTACGTGCGTCATAAGCACTAAAACACTAGCAAGGTTTAGGTGGGTTAATGCTGGCTCCAAATTAGCGAATACCTGAGCACGAAAGGTATCTGAGGGTGAGAGACGGCATTAATTTATAGCCTCTTGCGGTGGTGGAGTGGGTAAATGCTTCACTGACGTTCCTGGATTTGTATGGTGTTCTGGGTTCGCGCCTGGGCGCCGCCAATTCTATTATTGCCTAATAAAATTCCCCTTCAGTTAAGCATATATGAAATTATTAATTCCGAGGTAGAGTGAATTAGATATTAAAGGACATTTGTAGCTCGATGTATGTATATGAATCACGGTAATGTGATATGACTTATAATAAATGGCTACGTGCTGTCATAAGCACTACAACACTACCGGGGTCGAGGTGGGTTCATGCTGGCCTCCAAATCAGCGAATACCTGAGCGCGAAAGGTATTTGAGGGTGAGAGACAGCATAATTGTATAGCCTGTTGCGGCTGGTGGATGGGTAAAAACTTCACTGACATTCCTGGATTTGTATGGTGTCCTGGGTTCGTGCCTGGGCGCCGCCAATTCTATTATCGCCTAATAAAATTCCCCTTCGGTTAAGCATATATGAAAATATATTAATTCCGAGGTAGAGTGAATTAGATGTTAAAGGACATTTGTAGCTCGATGTATATATATATATATATATATATATATATATATATATATATATATATATATATATATATATATAAGCGTGTGTTTGTCTGTGTGTGTGCAGAAGACGAGAAATTAAAAACTTGCCTCTCTCCAATCAGCCAAATTGGCAATCAATCTTAAATAAGTTCTCCAATATTCTGTAACTAAAATGCCATTCTATTTTCAAGAAGAAAGTTTTTGAAGCAGCAGTGTCTTCATTGTTGTTTTAATAGGTCAGACACATGGTTAACAAATGCATTAATAAAAACCAATGAGTAAGTACAATCATTTAGTAAAATGTCTTCTAGATGTAAGGGTAAATACCTGTACATATTGTTTGGCTGAGTCTGGGATAC
This sequence comes from Macrobrachium nipponense, assembly GCF_015104395.2. Taxonomy (NCBI): domain Eukaryota; kingdom Metazoa; phylum Arthropoda; class Malacostraca; order Decapoda; family Palaemonidae; genus Macrobrachium; species Macrobrachium nipponense. The sequence goes on along the minus strand of NC_087202.1, from coordinate 87,266,031 downwards.
CCCCAGCACAGTTCATCGTGGCATCAAAACGAAACCGTTTTCTCATGTCTAAGTGGTCTGATCCTGATAGGGAAGAGCCTTTTCATATTGTATATGCAATATGCAGGGGTGCAGACTCCCCTGGGTATAGATTTATTTAAGATTCCCTAGTCTTTAATGATCAAATTGATCCACTAGTTGATATCATATCATTTAGGAGTAGACCAGCTTCAGCAACAAAATATGACTTACAGAAACAAACTGAATTCCAACCTAGGAGTATATAAATTGTATACTGATAAATTATATATCTCTGATTAAATTCGTGTAGCTTTCAGTTGTTTACGATTCATGTCCCATAAACTACGTATAGAAACAGGTAGGTGGAGCCGAACTCCTCCAGAATTAAGGGTGTGTACTTGTGATAATAAAACCATTCAGGACGAGTCACAGCGTTCTTTGAATTGAAATGGTCCTCTGCCAATGCCATATAGGCATAAATATACAAACTTAAGTTATGAGTCTCTGAGTACTTTCTTGAATTAAAATTATAACATTGTTGAACTGGGTACATATGTCTATGAAGTTCTTCATATTTATAAGTAATGTGCGGCTTTGTCTTCTATTTTGTTTCCCTTCTAATAAACTTGATACTGGATAGTGATGTGACTACTTTTTTCTCTGTAATAAGTCCATTTTTCGTTTTTTATAGTCATATAGATTTGTTATTTGCACTTGATGTTGTATTTTTCTTCATGTTGTATTTATATTTGTAGGCCATGAAATTGCAAGAACAGAAGAGATTATGGCCCACTTAGTATATTTTGTATTATGTATCTTTGTGGACCAAATTTGTACTAATAATTGTATATTTTTGTCAATAAAATAACTAGCTAATTATGAGTGTGTGCGTTAGTGCACTCGCGAAACTGTTTGCGATATTTACGCAATGCCATCAAAAACTAAATACAAAAGTATTATCTTGTGGATAAATAACTTTAAAACAAAACAACGTCATCATCATTTTAATGCAGCTCGACAGAATGCATTACTGGCTGAATGCACCCAAGCGTACATCAAACCCGGCTTCCATTAATTAATACATTTTGATTTTCCTGGATTCCATTAATAGCAGTAATATATAATTTTCAAACTTACTGCCTCTATTTTTTTGGTTTTTGGGATGATGTCGAGAATTTCATATCATTATCAATATGAAGACTATAATAATGATAATGCGGAATGGAACAAGAAGTGGTAAAAAATCACATATTTTGCCCTTGACAGCGATTGTTTGCATGAATACTATGATGTAGAATTTAATAGCAATATCAAATTAATTTCCCGGATACAGTGTCGTCTTCTTTGGATATTAATAGCAATGTCCCAATCAAAGAAATAAGGATTCAATATAGTAGAGCTGAGGATCATCAAATGGAATTTCATCATTAGATTTGTTTGATTTTTTATTATTTATATATATTTTTTTAAACTGGAATCAAGGACCTTGGATTGTATTGAGGTTAGTGATCGCACTTTCATAATGACGTACATTTTAGGTTTTCCGTCCGCACTTTTGTGTCCGCCTTCAGATCTTAAAAACTACTGAATCTAGAGGGCTGCAAATTGGTATGTTGATCATACACCCTCCATTCATCAAAAGTATCAAATTGCAGCCCTCTAGCCTCCGTATTTTT
>NC_087202.1:87251855-87256855 GCF_015104395.2 Macrobrachium nipponense | reverse complement strand
AGACCATCGCTGCACAATAAACTAAGCCAAAATTGTGCAATATCCAGATACAATAAATAACACTGGATTATATTTGTTCAAGAGTAGTTATATTTTTCGTTCATGGTAGCCATCAACTTAAGTCCTAATTTTCACCTAGTTATTAGTTATTTACGGGAACATTTTGTATTGTGCATGATATAGTATTATTTTTAACAATAAAAGGGATAGTAATGATATTGATGACTGCAATGGTATGTAAAAGAAGTGAGTAAACAAATGGGTAAAGGGTAAGAAACAATGATAACTCATTAAGGAAACTGGCAGGTAATCTGATTAGCGGACAAAACAGACATTTTCTCTACTACTGAAACATCGATGAGTTTTTTCCTGTCACATAAGAAAAGAATTCAAGATATCCTCACTTTAGAGAAGAGGGGAAACTCCATATATATCTGTCTCTTAAGGCAAGCGTAGCATTCCCTTCACGTTCACTCGATATTAAATATGCAAATGTTGGTGAGAAGTTTCCCAACTCTAGACCAGCGAATGAAGATCGTAAGAGAAAAATACTTCGAGTTTTCAACTTTGGGGAGAGAGTTGATAAAAACTACGACCCTTTGATACTACGGCCATAATACTGCTTCTGCTAATGTTACAGTACTGCTATTGTTGCGTGACTTTTATGATTAAAGTTAGATCCACTTTTAAACAAAAATCATCCTGCTAACTTCTCATGTGATATCTTTTTTCTAAATATAGCAGATTCTTTTTTTCCTTGTTTCATTACTTTTAAACAAAACAAAAAACTGAGGTAAACGTAAAAAAAAAAGAACTATACAGCGACAGAGACGAAATGTAAATCTGAGTCATATAGTGATGTGAATTGAAAAAAATCAAATGCAGTGGAGAAGCGGAAAAAGGAAGGAAATCATGTCAAACTGGAACTCAATAAAATTTGCAGGAAGGAATTTCGAAGCATCGGAAGGGACTGAATTATTAAATACAGCGATAATTATTATGAGAAACAGATATGGTTGAAGAGAAGAGAATTATTGAAACGTATGTAAGAATTATATATATACTAGCTGACCAACCCAGCGATGCCCGGGAAATCTCTGATTACAATTGATAAACTCTCTCTCTCTCCCCCATTTCTATTAAGATTGTTGCTTCTCATCCCACCCGCCCCATTCCTTCTGGGTTGAACTTGGACCTGAAGGACATCAGGAGTGTCACTATTCATCTCAGCGACCTTTGAAACTATGTATTAGGTACTAATATCTGTCGTTTTCGATTTTTTTTATATATCACCCACTTCCCACCCCCTTCTCACCACTCCTTTCTATTCTCAGCAACCTCGAAAACTATGGATTAGATACTAATATCTGTCATTTTCAGGTATTCTCACATGTCACTCCCTAACCAGCGACTGGTCACAACACCCCCCTCCCCCTTCCTATCAGGGATGAAATTGGACTTGCTATCGGAATTGTCACTATTTATTGCAGTGGCTTCAAAAACTGTGGATTAAACACTAATATCTGTGGTTTTCGATTATTTTTACATGTCCCCCCCTCCAACCCCAATCTTATCCCCCTCCCAATTGGAGCTGAACTTTGACTTAAAGGGCATCGAGAGTGTCGCTATTCTTAGCGACTTCGAAAACTATGGATTAGACACTAATATCAGTAATTTTAGGTATTCTTACAATTCACCCCCTAACCACACTTTTTACCATCCCCTTCCTATCAGGGCTGAACTTGGACTTGAAGAGCATTGGGAGCATCACTATTCATCTCAGTGACCTCGAAAACTATGGATTTTCATACAAATATCTGTTGTTTTCAATTGTTTTTACATGTTACCTTCTTCCCACCCACTTCTCACCCCTTCACTATGGGGGGCTGAACTTGGTCTTAAAGGGCATAGAGAGTTTCACTAATCTTCAAAGCAACCTCGATAACTATGGATTAGATACTAATATGTGTTGTTTTCTGTAATTTTGACATTTTCCCCATTTCCACAACACCCAAAATTTTGCCACCAATGTCTTAACCCCTGTGCTTATTCCCAGATGGTAAGTATACCAAGTTTGCTTGAAATTGCTCAATGCGTTTTAAAGTGTATGTGGAATATACACACACACATACGTACATCCATTCATATATATATATATATATATATATATATATATATATATATATATAGGATATATATATATATATATATATAGAGAGAGAGAGAGAGAGAGAGAGAGAGAGAGAGAGAGAGAGAGACGAGAGAGGAGAGAGGTGTGTGTATCTAATAGGTAATTAAGATATCAAAATCTCTCAAGTGTACTTAAAGAACTGTAATCCACCAGTGGACTTATAATCAAAGTTCAAGCCATACTGGTAATGGTCAGAATTTGTACAATAACATCAGTCATAACAATAATTAAAGAAACCTCATTCCATAGTTTTGTGATTTTTAGCGGTTCAAGAAACTATATGGAATCAATTGAAAGTTACAAACCAAAAAAATACCATTGTGCAACAAAAGGTATTACTACTCCATAAGTTGCATAAAATGAGAAAACTGTAGAAATATGTTGGATCCCTACCCGCATGATTATTAACGTAAATGAAAAGGCTGATGAAGCAGTCAAAGAAGTAGTCCATACGACAAGATCGAAGATAATTATCCCTATTAATGATAATGTTACACATAGGAAAATAGGTATTATTAATAAATTGCAAGATTTATGAAATGAAGAACCTAAAAGTAATAAATTAAAAAGAAATAAAACCTGTTGTTGGAAAATGGAGTTCACCATACCAAAGAGCGAGACATACGCAAATAATATTGGCCATTCTCATCTAACACATGGACACCTACTGAATAACCAACACAACAGTGTTCCTGAATGCTCTGAGTGTAATGTTAATAATAGAAAAATTATTTTTTGAATTTTTTGGACATAACTGCATCAGTGAAATTTTGTCATAGACTTCAGTATTTGCAATTAATCCAATTACAAAGGTTTTTAAGAATTTTAATTTAAATGACGAAACATAGAAAATAATAAATATAAGTAAAAATAATTCCTCAGGGCCAGCCCTATGAGAGCTGATAATCACATCAGCTTTGATAATGATATTATTGAATGGGTAACCTCTAAAAAACAATAAATACCCCGAAGTTTCTTTGGCTCAATCGAGTTTTCTGTACAGCGTATAATCAAGACCACCGAAAATAGGTCCATCTTTCTTTGGTCTACATATAATGCTGTATAAATCGCGGCCCATGAGGCTTTCAACCACCGCCCGGTGGTGGACTGTGTTGTAGCGTTGCCAGACACATGATCATGGATAACTTTAGCCGACAGAAAAAGGCATCTCAATATCTTTCTTAAAAAAAAAAAAAAAAAAAAAAAAAAAAAAAAACTCTGTCGGTTGACAACGGTAACGAGGCGTTTCATTCCACGCCTAAAATCGCCAAAGAACACATAGATGACAACTTGGGATAAGAGAAAAGGATTCTAATTAGCGTCCCACAAAGGATTTCACGGTCGGCTGTAATTTACACATAGGGCTTCCGGGTAATTGAATTCGTGTGAGCGGTATTACCGGAGGCCGTAAGTGTGATGGTAATTTTTGCTCTTCAGTGGAATTTCAATTGCCCGACCATATTTAATTGATTGGATATCATGGCTAATCATCATCAGGTGTAATGTAATTTGTGGCGTAATCATTAATGGCGAATTATAATCTGCTCCAATTCTTAAGAACAGTGTAGATAAAATAGGGTGATTAGGTTTGTCAAGTTTAGATGTGAAAAGCTTGATGTAGTCTTCCTTTTAGCTGTATTATGTGTCTTCTTGTAAGTTTAAATACCTTAGCTACATAAATACACTCATTTATTTATATAAATAATTTTGATTAGTATGAATTAAATGTGCTATTCAAACTTTTGTTAAGTACGGAGGCAAGAACTATTGACTATGTACTTTTGTGACAAATCAAGGAAGCGAAATAGATGGTTCAGCGTCGAAAGCAGCACTAAAATATTAGCTCCATTTCATAAAGAAGGCCTTCGAATATGCACAGGAGCACTTAGATCATCAGCAGTCCCCTCTGCACAAGTTGAAAGTAGAGAATGCCGTTGCTTCTCCACAGGGATTTCATGACAAAGAAAAATGCATTGACATTAAGAGTCAAGATAGAATTCACCAACAAAAAGTCTGTTTGATCGAAAGGATATATTAATTCCTAAATAATCATTCACCACCTTCCCCAAATAGAGCTAATAGATTGTTTGAATATAAATATGCAAGTACCTTCAACAGTACGATTACCGCCTCATTTGACTATGAATAAAGTAAAGACTTGCACATACTTAAAATGTTCATCTAAAAGTTGCTTATATACACTAGACACCGCAAACAAAAATCTATAGATCATATAAGACGGAAAAGTTCCCATTACAGAATAGACATAGATGGGTGTAAACCACAGCGCATAGTAGGATATCCAAGAACAAGACATATCAATCCTCTTTACTTAGTAATGCCTCCGTCTTCACAACAGAGTTGTGCGCAGTCGCATTAGCCATCAATTGATAAAGGGAATATCTTTCAACAACTTTGTGATTTTTAGAATCTCGAGAAGCGTTAAGGAAGTTCTTCAAAGTTACTACCCAAAGAAACAATATTGTTCAGCAGATTAGGTTTGATCTCCATATATTAATCAAATATTGGAAATTATAAATTAAAACAGAGAAAAACATGTGTTGAAAAATAGAGCTCATCAAATCAGAGAGAGAGAGAGAGAGAGAGAGAGCAGTAATTCTGACGTGTTTTCGAAAAGGCTATACCCATTTGACACATGGACATTTAGCTAATGAACAATTCCAATGACCCTTCTCCCGAATGCTCAGAATGCAGTCATAATAAGAGTTAAACATGTGTTGTTCAAATGTGCAAAATATAGCCAACAGCGGTTATCAGCTTTTGGAAATGAATCGATGAGGTAAATTTA
>NC_087202.1:87244355-87249355 GCF_015104395.2 Macrobrachium nipponense | reverse complement strand
TGCAACCTAGCTGAGAGAGTATGAAAAAGAAAAAGACACTCGGTAAACTTGTCTTGCAACTTGGTTCCTGTGAAATCACAAGAAAAGATTTGGTGGGAGAGTAAAAAAGAAAAAAAAAAAACTTTAAAAGGATTGTAGTGCATTTACATAAGAAACGTTTTTAATATTACACTATCATATAAAAAAGTCTCGGGAAACCAAGAGAACGTGTTCAAACTAAAAACATATACACGAGGTGATGATCAAAAGAATAAGAAGTTGCTATCGAATTGTATAGAAGTATCTGTCAACAGTACTTTACAAAACTTTTCTTTGAGATTTTCCTAAAGATACTCAAAGTGGGAAGAGATCAAACGGTAAGTAATATCAAATAGTGTTAGATTATGATAACAAAAAATCTAAATCCTCTCGTGACGTCAATGAGAACGGAGGTATAATGATAATATAGAATTTATTATAAATTATTCTTCTATGATTCGCTTTTAACGAATCGCAAACAGTAAAACACAGAAATAATACTGATAATATAAGACGCAGCTTGCAATCAATTTCGAATATTTTGTCATAGACTGTTATGGAATTCATATATGCCGAAAATGGATATCCTTTTTTTTTTACTGAAAGAACAAGTCAGTAAATATTCTCTTTATGTTTTACTATATTAAAACCTCCCCTCATAATTATTTAATGTATAATAATCCCCCGAAGAACATACTAACATTTGTTTACATACAGGAGACTTTGTGCAATCCATTACGATTAATAAAATGAATTATTTTCAAATATACATGAATGCTTGATGTAGTTGGAGACTACCTTTTAAGTGCCAAGGATAGAAACGCAACGTAATTTACAACGCTCGATTTAAGCAAACCTGCACATAAAATGCTGGTACCCTCTCACTAATTCACTTACGTTGTGTATCATATTGTATAGTCTTGTCATTTCTCACTGTGATAATCTCAGTAATGATAGCTTTGTAATATATAAAGGACTTTTTCTACTTTACTAATAAACCTATAACGTTACATTCACTATTACAAATACTCATACACATATGCACAAGCACACACACGTATTATATATTATATATATGGATATATATATATATATATATATATATATATATATTATATTATATATATATACGTGTGTGTGTGTGTGTATGGGTGTATGTGTGTGTGAAAGAGATAAGAAAGGGAGCCAAAATTAGAGAAGCAAAAATGGTAGTAATGGGTGCGCGAAAGATCAGCAGGAAACGAATTGCCATGGAAACCGAGGTGGGAAAGTAAGAGGGAATTTTTTAACATATTATCCTTATGGAAATGAAGTTCGGACATTGAATGCTCATACAATTTTTAATAAAGGTTGAAACATTTGGGAAAAAAGGCAGAGTAGGAATCTCTTGAAAAAGTAAGAAATATGGAGGTATGTTGATCTAGTAAAGAACTCATTACAGGTAAGATGATGGGCCATGTTTAGAGAATGGATGATGATATGGTAGTGAAGTGAGTTTTGGTTGGAAAGAAGGGGGCGAGACCTGGAACGACTGAGATGGAAAAGCATCAGAGATATTGGTAGCTGAAGACTGTCAGTTGGGACGTTGATGACGTCCTTTTGTATATACACGTGAAACCTCCAATGATAGTGAGTTGAGTTTATCTGTTAAAGAGCGAATAACGCAGAAAATATTCTGTTCTTTTTTTTGTTTTTACTAATTTATCTATTGTTGTTGGGGTCACTGTTTCGTTGTTTCTGAACTGGAAACGATTCGAATCGTGTCGGTGCAAATCATTCCCAAGGTATAATGAACTGGACATTAAATATTTTGGCCCTAATATTTGTCAAGAAAAAAGTCAAGCACATTTATCTGACACGTAACCCCACACACACACACACGCACACAAGCACACACGCACACACACACACACACACACACAAACACACACACACGCACACACACACACACACACATATATATATATATATATATATATCATATATTATATATATATATATATATATATATATATATGTATATATATATATATAATATATATATATATATATATATATATACAATATATATAAACGTCAAATGGCTTACCAAGCCGACCTCCAGAGGTCAACTTTAATCTGCATGCAGAAGCGGAGAGCGAAGAAAATAAAGCCAACTTTATCTCTGCCGCAACAGGCGGTGAATTTTTAGGAGAGCGAGGGAGAAAATGCCAACTTAATTTTACGACTCTCGATAAAATCACTTTGTTATTCGCGAAAAAAAAGATGAGGAAAAACCCAAGTATAAAGACCGGCCTTGGAGAGAAGACGATTATAGATGCGACAACTAAGTCTTAGGAAGCCTCCTGCATAAGGAGCAGTTCCCGTTGTCGTCTCTCCCGCGTTGGGAATTTCAAAGGTGCGTCGGATTCTGTTCTTTTTCTCTAAACTGATTTAGGAGAGCGCAGTAATTCCATCTGTGAGTGCATATATGCATATTTATACACGGGGACGTAGGCGTGCGTGCACGCGAGCGCGTGCGTTTAACAGTGACTTTTATGGACATAATTATTCTTGTTATAAATAACCTTTCCGAACTATTTGGTTTTTGGATTAGGACTCTTGTAAATCAAAAGGGCATTGTAATATTTTCCTATTATTATGATTTGTACATATAGGAAAAAATTACAATATGATTAAAAAATATGGATTCCAACTTTCTGCGAAAGTATTTGACATAGGATGAATAAATCTGGGACCTGTCAATGAATATTAACGAATTACAAATATTTCTGCGTTACTTTCATCTCGTAAATAAGATATCTGTTTCCAGAAGTGTTCAAATGGGTCCAGATCTGGTGTCTCGCCGTTTTCAACGCTCTCTGATTTATAATTTACGGATACTTTCCATTCGGTGAATCTAGATAAAGCACTGCTATTCGCGCTACCGTATGCATCGAAGAACTTTAAGTGCTCTGAGCTCAAATAAAAGGATTTTAATATCAACGAAGCTCCTGAAAACAACTATTACTGATTTAAAGTGGTGCTGATGTATAAAGGCGGCTGGCACATTGCTATTGAACACTCTATTTAAAGTATGATGTAGCTGATACCTTGGGGATGCCTACACGAAAAGTTTACTTTCGGTTCAGCATTTAGGGGAACATGTAACAATAATAGCTTTCAATATCTATGTTAAAAAAATTCAAAGCACAAGCAGTTTTGCAATTGTTCCTAATAAACATTTCTTTGCGAGCTTAATGTTCTGAATGTAACATAAGATGTTAACTCAGAATCATCTCAGTTATTCAGATAGTAATGTCGAGCTAATCTTGATTGACGTCAGCCTAATTGAGGGGAAATTTATGATGCATGTGTGTGTTTACTGGTTGAGCAACGTCAGCCATATTACCGTCACGGTTTGTTCCGTTTAATTTACGGCCCTCGCTGGATGAGCTTCCATGTCTTGGGGATTAAAGAGTATGTTTGCTTTCCGCATGCTGAGTAGGGGAGAACAGATACCTTGTGTGCAAATATCTTAAAGATAATATTGCGTTTAAATCGCGTGTCACTATAACTAATATAAATAAACCTGGATTTCAATTAAGAAAATACAATTACGGACGCACAGATACAAAACACACACACATTATATATATATATATATATATATATATATATATATATATATATATATATATATATATATATATATACATATATATACATATATACATACATATATACATATATATATCTATATATATATATATATATATATATATATAATATATATATATACTATATAATATATATATACATACATACATACATACATACATACATACATACATACATACATACATACATACATACATACATACATACATACATACATACATACATATATATATATATATATATATATATATATATATATATATATATATATATATATATATATACATACATATATATATATATATATATATATATATATATATATATATATATATATATATACATATATATATATATATATATATATATATATATATATATATATATATATATATATATATATATATATATAAAAGCTCTTAAGTCTTCTGTAGATTTTGAATAATCTATGAAATCTCCTAAAGTATCTATATTCACTAAATGTTGAATCAGATTTTCTTAAAAACAGTATTTGTTTTTGTCAGTTTATAAAAGTCCCTTCTTTTATTCTACACTGTATATGTTATTATGAATTTGCGAATCCTTTCATTCTGCCTTAGTTGGACTAATTACCATGTTAAGGTAGCATAGTCATTACACATGTAAACATTTAAAGGCATACTGAAGACTCCGCAAGAATTGAATTTTTACTATATTCTAAACCTTAAAAAGATCTAGGTAACTGTACTTAATGTAAATAATTGTAAGGCTGATACCAGTCATTTAAATACAATCATCATAAACATGTATAAATCAGTTTAGAGATAATCCTCTACATTGACACTGACAGATGGACCAATATTGGTTTCTGGTCTCTGAATCCAATTTACTGGGATGCACAATTCTAAAGAAGACATTAACTTAGATTAGGTATATAAGGAGGAGTGGAAAATTACATTACTCGTGGAACAGACGAACCTTAACATTTATCATCTCATTTTAATCAAATTATCTACAGTTAGTGAAATAATTACAAATGAAAAATATTCATTGAATAATGCACGATGCTCTTCAGCTATTATTTGTGATCTCAAATATACTGCCAACTGGGAGATCATTTAGACAGTTGCGGTATTTGTATTTATTATAAACCTCTGAAGTGCAACAATGGATTTCCCATCAAAGAATTTCCATTTACTGAGCAAAGGTAACTTTCAGTATTTATGAAAGCAGAAATATCTCTTCTAATTTGCAATTCGATCATCACGAAGTTGTGAACGAGGCAGATTGAGTTGCACTGTGGAATATGAACATTAGATCCTAGGTATATGCACTGCTTTTAT
>NC_087202.1:87228119-87243855 GCF_015104395.2 Macrobrachium nipponense | reverse complement strand
TATCCAGAAGTCCAAAGCACATCTCTTCCACTGTGGAAATAATTGTCAGATGTTTTATGAAATGCTATTATAACATCTTTCGCAGAGATCAACGACTAGAATTTTCATACTGATTTGTATTGTTACTATAAAAATTAAGTCATAAAAATCGCTTTTCATTCAAGAGAACAAAATTACAGTAACCTGATTTATAGATAAGGGAAAGTTCTGTACATGTACTCCATTTTTGGTTTATTTTTGTTTAAGCCTCAGGTAACCTTATCCTTAACTCTGTACAATCTGTAAGTTTTTTTCTTCAAATGTTATTTTCCCCAACGAGAGTAAATTGCGTATGAAGGTTAGTGGTTCCTAGAGTTTTATAACTGCTGATTGCAACAATTACAGATTGTAATTTGATTAATGAATATGATGCCATTTAGTTTCAACAGAAAACCAGTTTCGCCTGCTAGGAAAATTACGGTATCTTCTTAGGATGTCGAACCAATTACCTACGAGTTATTATGTAAATAACTGCTATCTGGGCATTTATTTACTAACAACAGGTATGCTTGTAGAGAGTAGAAGGGTAATTTTAGTGTCCTTAAGGATCCAGTCACTTTTGTTCTCAGTTACCTTAAAGATTTTGTCCCGTAATTTAGTTTAAAATACTTATATGTCTTTTTAAATTTTTTATCCATAATCATGTTTGTAATTTGAATGTTTTCACATATATACTCGGCAATATTTCACGATATTTTAAGTGATCTACTAAAATGTTGGTTTTGATGACATTATTAGTGAGCATGTATACGTATAATGTTTGATATTTCTCAGGGCAAAATTCCACTTTCTTTATTGCTGGTGTTATTCTTTATGAGCGTCGGAACTAAAATGATAATGGTGTAATTTTCCAAATGTGGAATGAAGGGTCAGCTAGCCTTAAAAGAGATTTATAAACTACCCGACTTTGTACCGGGCCCCCAAATCCAGATTCACACTGCACAGGTAAAAAAGTATTTACATTATTTGACGAAAGTACGATTTAGATTTCTCTCATTATTTTGTCATTAGAGGAAGAGGACGATGGTATATTTATTTTTATTTTACTAAATATTGGGAAGCTTTTCTCATATTACGATGCCGATGGGCTTAAAATAGACGGAAGAGAAGCTTCGAAAGTAATAAGAAGGTAAACTGCGTCTTTCGACTACAAAAGAGCTTTAGCATGGGAATGGCTAGAGGAAAAAGTTTTATAAGATCCTTTCTGAAGAAAATTTAAAATAAAATCGAGGTTTTTAGCTAATAGAACTTTATGGAAGTAATTTAACAGCTCATAAGTATAAGTAGGGCTGTTATGCTCAAAAGCTATATATTCACTGTAGATAAATAGAGAAAATAAAAAGAGAAAAAATCCACAATCCAAACTTAAAAAGTAAAAATTGCGCAGAAGTTTCTTCGGCACAACCAAATTTTCTGTACAGTGTATAATGCTATACAAAACTGTAGCGTTGCCAGATGCACAATCATGATTAACTTACTTTAACCTTTTAAAAAAAGTAAAAAATACGGAGGCTAGAGGGCTGGAATTTGATACTTTTGATGAATGGAGGGTGGATGATCAACATACCAATTTGCAGCCCTTTAGATTCAGTAGTTTTTAAGATCTGAAGGCGGGCACAAAAGTGCGAACGGAAAACCTAAAATTTTCATCATTATGAAAGTGCGATCACTAACCTCAATACAATCCAAGGTCCTTGATTCCAGTTTGAAAAAACATATATGAATAATTAAAAATCAAACAAATCTAATGATGAAATTCCATTTGATGATCCTCAGCTCTACTATATTGAATCATTATTTCTTTGATTGGGACATTGCTATTAATATCCAAAGAAGACGACACTGTATCCGGGAAATTAATTTGATATTGCATTAAATTCTACATCATAGTATTCATGCAATCGCTGCCAAGGACAAGATATATGAATTTTTACCACTTCTTGTTCGTACTGAATAACCATTCCGCTTTATCATTATTATAGTCTTCATACTGATAATGATATGAAACCCTCGACATCATCCCAAAAATAGAAGCAGTAAGTTTGAAAATTATATATTACTGCTATTAATGGAATCCAGGAAAATCAAAATGTATTTAATTAATGGAAGCCGGGTTTGATGTACGCTTGGGTGCATTCAACCAGTAATGCATTCTGTCTAGCTGCATTAAAATGATGATGGCGTTGTTTTGTTTTAAAGTTATTTATTCACAAGATAATACTTTTGTATTTAGTTTTTGATGACATTGTGTAAATATCGCAAACAGTTTCGCGAGTGCACTAACGCACACACTCATAATTAGCTAGTTATTTTATTGACAAAAATATACAATTATTAGTACAAATTTGTCCACAAAGATACATAATACAAAATATACTAAGTGGGCAGTAATCTCTTCTGTTCTTGCAAGTTCATGGCCTACAAATATAAATATAACATGAAGAAAAATACAACATCAAGTGCAAATAACAAATCTATATGACTATAAAAAACGAAAGAGGGACTAATTACAGAGAAATATGTACCCAGTTCAACAATGTTATAATTTTAATTCAATAAAGTACTCAGAGACTCATAACTTAAGTTTGTATATTTATCCCTATATGGCATTGGCAGAGGACAATTCAACAGAACGTGTGACTCGTCCTGAATGGTTTTATTATCACAAGTACACACCCTTAATTCTGGAGGAGTTCGGCTCCACCTACCTGTTTCTATACGTAGTTTATGGGACATGAATCGTAAACATCTGAAAGCTACACGAATATAATCAGAGATATATAATTTATCAGTATACAATTTATGTACTGCTTTCACTATTCCAATTCACAAATGCGTACTACTCAAAGAATTCGTGTTGAGTTGAAGGATATGCTTCACTATGACCCTTAATGATACAATAAGATTCGTTAGTAACTAGGTCGGTTATGGACGTACATTACTTATGTATGCATGTATGTTTATACGTATGCACGCAAACATACACACACACACACACACACACACACACACATATATATATATATATATATATATATATATATTATAATATATATATATATCGTCTATGCGTGTGTATAGATGAATATATATCCAGTGAAGTTATATGCTAAAGAATAGACCTGGAATTGTGATCTGCTTCTATTGTGGATGTAAAGAAAGAAAAAATATATATTTTGGATAAGTGCAATCCTTATAAAGTATGTAAGTTTTTTCTTCTTATCTTGCAATCTTGCCTTACGAGTAAATCTCAGGCAAGTGAGAGTGAGTTCGATTTTTTCAACGTTGTAGCTTAAACAAATTTTTCATGTTCTAACTTTTCCATTATAATTTGACCGTTGGTAGGGTCTCATATGAATTTCGTAGCTCAGGACTGACATAATTAAAACTGAAGAAACAAAGTAGCCATCGTACCCCCCCCCCCCCCCCCCCCCCCCCCACCCCCCCCCCCCCCCCCCCCCCCCCCCCCCCCCCCCCCCCCCCCCCCCCCAAACCCATGAACCCACGGTAATGTGATATGACTTAACTTAATGGCTACGTGCTGTCATAAGCACTAAAACACTACCAAGGTCTAGGGTGGGTTAATGGTTGGCTCCAAATCAGCGATACCTGAGCGCGAAAGGTATCTCAGGGTGAGAGACGGCATTAATTTATAGCCTTTTGCGGTGGTGGAGTGGGTATGTATATATATATATACATATATATATATATATATATAATATATATATATATACATTATATATATATATATATATATTTATATATATATTAATATATATTAACGATTTTGGTGGCGTTCATTTTTCCCAGGCTGTCTGGGAAACGGATTTCGGCAGGCAGGAGACTTACAGGAAAAGCCCTACGAATGATACATCATTTGCAGAGAGAAAAACCATTCACCAATAATATTTTGAAGCGGATGGCGCAAAAGCAGAATCTAGGTCACCTACATTGAACAAAAGCTAACATATTCTCAGACTCAGAGCATCTCTAGTTGAACAGAAGTTACGAATACTTTTCCATTCCTGACTCGCAGAATCTCGATGAGTAAATTCATATCTGATAGACTTCTCTAGAGAGAAAGACTTATTACAAAGACTTAGTCAAATTACTGTGATGAGGAAACTCCTCCCACTAAAGACTTTAATCCTTTCTGCGAACTTCTTGGTGTAATTTCATTCAACTTATCATTTTCTTTATTATTAGTTAACTTCTCGTCTTTTACACCGCGAATTTCTCCTTTGGTCCCATTCCTTACACATTTTTTACTCTTCTCCTTATCTTTACGACTGACTTTTCGATATCTACCTTAATTTTTCTCCTCCTACCTCTCACCTCCTTTAGTCACCATCTATCAGCAGTCAGTCTGAATTGTGGGTTGTGTAAGCTGGTTATATTAGCTGTAATTAACAATGAAGTTCGCTAGTTTTCCCTCTTGCTTTCTCGCCCAGCCAATATTTCGATTCATCGCGAAAAAAATACCATAAAACATTTATCTTAAAACACTCGTTTTTAAATTATTTAAACCTATTTTGTTTCCGCGTTCCAAATAGGATTTACACATACGTACATACTTCCAATTCAATTACCTTTGTCCGCGGACGAAACATGCTTAGAGTTAAGCCAGTCCGTCAGTGGAAGGACTTTGCAATTCTTCACTGAGGCAACCAAAATGGAAGAGCACTCCTCATCAGGCAATGCTCAGGTACTTCAAAACAAAAAGGCAACAGCCTCCATGTGGGATGTCAGGGTTGGACCTCAATACAAAGTCTGGATTCCAGACGGTGGAGTAGAATAATCTAGCTGTAAATCTTCACTAAGACTTCAGCAATGATGAAGCGGGTTGCCGCGTCGTCGGACTCGGTCGAGACACAGCTTCATAGGTCTAACTGCCGCAATAACTGAATAAGGCGAAATGCGATTTGGTAGGGCATACCGACCCATATATATATATATATATATATATATATAATATTAATTATATATCATATATATATATTATATAATTATAATATATATATATATATATATATATATATATATATATATATTATATATATTTATAGTACTATATTAATATTATATATATGATTATAATATATACATATATATCATATATATATATTATATATATATATATATATATATATATATATATATATATATATATATATATATCTATATATATAAATATATATATAATATAATATTATAAATATAGTATATATATTAAGATTAATTATTAAATTAATTATAGCGGCAGAGACCAAAGGACTGAAGGATATCGCCCCAATTTTCAACAAATGTTAAACAATACACTTCTGGAGACACCTGAACCTGAACAGGTATATATATATATATATATAGATATATATATATATATATAATATATATATATATATATATATAATATATATATATATATCTTCTTCTTCCCCTAGCTTAAAACCCATTTTTATATGGGGTCGCCATTACGAATGAGTCGTCTCCATCGATTTCTGTCTTGTGCCTCTTTCTCATTTATACCTTTCAATTCCATATCTTCCCTTACACAATCACGCCATCTATTTCTTGGTCTTCCCTTCTTCCTTCTACCCTGCACTTCCATTTCCATCGTATGTCTTCCAACATGCCGTTCCTCCCTTCGTAACAGGTGTCCATACCATCGAAGCCTTCCTTCCTGTATTTTCTTCGATATTTCAGCTACCTTTGTTGATCCTCTTATATACTCATTTCTAATCCTATCTTCCCTTGTTACTCCCGACATCCATCTCAACATTCTCATTTCTGCTACATCATCTTCTTCTCCTCTGTTTTCCTCATACTTGCAGTTTCTGTACCATATAACATTGCTGGTCTGACCACCGTCCTATGGAACTTTCCTTTCAATTTCAGAGGGACCTTCTTGTCACAGAGGACCCCTGATGCAGACCTCCAGTTATTCCATCCTGCCTGAATTCGGTGTCTCACCTCTTGGTCCATGCTTCCACTATCCTCCAATACGGACCCTAAGTACTTGAACTTCTGTACTTTCTTTATTTCTTCCCCACCCAATCTTATGCTACTTCCACCGTCCTCAGTAATACTAGAACACATATATTCGGTTTTGATCTGCTTATTCTCATTCCTCTCTCCTCAAGTGCTGCTCTCCACCTCTCCAACCTCCCCTCCAACTCCTCCTTCCCCTCTGAACACAACACAATGTCATCCGTGTATAATATGCACCATGGCACTGCTTCTCTAACATCCCTGGTCATTACATCGCAACTCCTATCTCAAATCCATCCGTCTCACCAACACTACTCCTCACTCTAGTATACACATTCCTGTACATCTCCTGAATAATTCTGACATACTTTTCCGGCACCATCTTCTCCCTCAAACATCTCCATATTTCTTGCCTTGGCACTCTGTCATAGGCCTTTTCAAAGGTCTATGAATACCAGATGCAGGTCTCGTTGTTTTCTCTGAATTTCTCCATTAGCTGCCTTATGCAAAATATTCCATCCGTTTGTGCCGCTTCCCTTCATAAATCCTAAACTGTTCCTTCCCTATTCTAACTTCCTCTCTCAGCCTGCTATCTATGATTCTTTCAACGTGTGAGACATTAGTTTTATACCTCTATAATTACTGCATTCCTGGACATCACCTTTACCTTTAAATATAGGTATCAATATGCTTTCCCGCCATTCTTCTGGTATCTTTTCCTGTTCGAATATTTTTACCATCAGATCATACAAGATGTCTACCCCTTCCTCTCCTAAGGCTTTCCAAACTTCGACTGGGATTAAGTCAGGTCCTGTTGCCTTCCCATTTCTCATTCTTTTTAAGGTTCGTATACTTCATCCCTAGATAGCCCATTACCATTCCCATGTTTACTTGTCATCCTCTCTTACAAGTCTTTCATTTTCTTTCATTTAGCAGTTGTTCGAAATACTCTTTCCATCTTTTCAGGGTGTCTTCTTCCTTTTTTACGACCGTACCATTCCTATCTTTCATTTGCTTAATATGGGTGATGTCCTTTGTTCTTTTATTTCTTACTTTTGACAGTTTGAGCATCTTACTCAACCCTTCCTTGGTTTCCAGTTTCATTATAAACCTCTTCATATGCCCTTGCCTTAGCTTGAGCTACCACCCTTTTACTTCTTTGTTTCTTTCTCTTAATCTCTCCTGTCCTCCTGCAGCATGTGACTCTTCAAATCTCTTCTTTGCCTCCCTTTTACCTTTCACCACTTCCCCACCTCTTCTTCCCACCACCAGCTCTCCTTTTCCTCCCATACTATTCCAGATGTTTCCCCTAGTATCTCCTTTCCATGTATATATATATATATATATATATATATATATATATATATATATATATATATATATATATATATATATATATTATATATATATATACTATATATATATATATATATATATATATATATATATATATATATATATATATATATATATATATATATACCTGTTCAGGTTCAGGTGTCTCCAGAAGTGTATTGTTTAACATTTGTGAAAATTGGGGTGATATCCTTCAGTCCTTTGGTCTCTGCCGCTAATCCTAGCAGGTACCTGCAAAGGTCATTGAATTACCGACAGAGAAGGGTATGGGGGTATGGAGGAAAGAGTACAATGAGGTACTAATTGAGTTTGAGGGGGTATGGCTCCGGGGTTGACACTGCGGGTGCGAAGCACTACGAAAACAAGGATAGTGTGCGAGGTCAGGTCATGAAGACCTCACATGTGAGGATATGAATTCTAACGAATTTTAGTGCCGATCCCTTCAAATGACTTTTTATGAAATTTGACTGGAGGCTTTGCATAATGACGGGGAGGGGGCGAGGTCCTATAAGTCTGCTACCATCCTCGAAATTGTAAGTCTTTTAGGCTTAAGGCCGGTGTCTTAATTGGATTTAGGACGGCGATGGCCGTGATGAGGGTATGACAGGTAATAAACCAAAATTGACAGGACATTAAAAATGGCATTTTCATGTTTTCGTCTTCGGGAGGTCATTAAGGAACAATCAGGATAAACGATGAGTCAAAATATCTCATAAGTCACCACAAAATGTTATGCTTTTACTCTGCTCTTCCAAGATCGATTCCTCTATTTCCTCATGTTTCTTTCAATTTAGTTAAAAAAAAATATAAAATAAAACTATAAAACGAGTGTCAGAATGACGCTTGTCACAATATATATTCCAATGGTAACAGACAAGAACTGTACCTCAGCTCCTAAACATCACTCCACGTGTGTTGTGGATGTAATCGGCAAAAGAAATAAATAGCATAAAAAAAAAGGTGTTCGCCTAGGGCTCCATATTGATGACATTTCTGTGTGTAACATCAAAGTGCGATGGAAAACAATACTGGAATCCTTTTGTTAAACAAAACGTAAGCAACATCTAGGTTGTATTGTTGTGTTGGTATAAAAACTAAGCTAAGGGATTTATGGTGATCCAACTCGTAAACACTTTCGTTATTTTAACCCATAACATGAAGTACTCTGTTTCATAACGTAAATTGGCATTATATAAATCTTATCTCATCGATACTGTAGAATCCAACTACACAAGGATTATTCAGGTTTAGCTCTTCCATTTTATATGTTAATCATTTATTAAATTCCAACCTTAAAAGATATCTATTTAAGTCCTAGAGAGTGTAACAAAATAGAAAATATCAACAGGTATTACTTGACAAAAAAATCTTCTGTCGCTTGCCGTTATTCAACAGAGAAATATTCGTTGATTAAAATGCATGTTCTATTGTTAGTTGCAATAAAAACAAATGAATATCATAGCGGACAATTAAAAGAATATATTATACAAAATGTTTAGTAGCTCAGCTGAAAAGATTTGTTTACCTATGGCAATAAAACAGACGAATCTTTTAGTGGTGAATTTTCTATATTCAGCGTTTGCTCTTAACACTGAATTCCATTTCTAATGACGGAAATTCATAAAAACGCCTCCATTATTTCACACCAATTCTCTCTCTCTCTCTCTCTCTCTCTCTCTCTCTCTCTCTATCTCTCTCTCTCCTCTCTCCCGTAAAACATAGGAAAATTAGTTTTTCATAGTCCTTTTCCAGTATTAGATCTGAAACAAGTTGCAGTAGTTTCCCCGGGGAATTTGTTAGCATTTCATATTTAATAACGACTGACTAATCCACACAGATGCCAAAGGTAATTGAACTTTGGCTGTATCAAAGGTTCGCTTTAATTACTAGATTTCTGTCACTTTTAGCGTATAGCATATGGATATACATAAAAAAGGGGAAAAGTATATAACTTGGCATTGTAAAACCATTGTACGACTGAATGAATTCCTTGTTTTTCTTTTTCACTTTGAATTCGTGGACATTCTAATCACTGGAAGGTAGCTTTTTAATTTCAAGGGTTTGGTGTTTGGGGAACGAACATTTAACTAAAATTCATAAACTTAATGATGCAAGCTTAATAATAATATAGATTCATTTAAGTAATGCCATTTTAAAAAAGTTATTTACATATTACAAAATGCCTGCAAATTGCTTTGTTCTATACGATAGTATTGATGATCGTTATTCAGCTTTCATTCCCTCTTGTTTGAAGCCGCAATTTTTTAATAATCTTGACCGAAGCCGCCGAAGGACCATCCTTCAAATGTGGTTAACAATAAGGAAGTCTGAGTTTATAATAAAAACATGAGAAGCACAAAAATGTCTAGAAAGACATGGCAGTACTTCATAACATGATGATACAGTGTTTTGGATAATTTCACAAATGAATCTGAGTAGCCGCAACTAAACATAAGTTAGCTTCTGCACAAAATTCCTTGAGTAGAATGAAGTTACATGGCAATATGTTGGCCTAAGAGCAACAGTACTTACATCTTAACAAAAGATTGCTAAATGATGGTAGTTAGATTTAAGTGATGATGGTCGTTTGTTTATTAAGTGTTGCACCCGAGAATTTGTCTTCATGAAGATTTTGGTAACTGTATTGTAAGTATTTTTTTCTTGAAAGATCTAACGAAGTACAGCAGCAATGATGAAGTCTCGAAATAAATCAAATAAAAAGAAATACGTAAAATAGTTTTCTGAAGAGCAAAGACAAAAAAATTGGAATTATACATGTCTGAAAAATTAAATAAAGCTGAACACTTGGCCTTTGAATTCCTTTAACGGAATATATCTAAACTGTGACAATTCGTGAACTGAATAAAAAAGGCTAGACTTCATGCAAAAATATTTAGTTTCCCAGAAATCCCAGTTGTTATTATTATTATTATTATTATATTATTATTATTATTATTATTAAAAGGACGTTGACCCTCTTTTTTAAAGAAAAAGGATGACTGTATCTTAGGAGTTTATCTTATATTGAGGCGGTTAAATTTTCCTTATGACTTTACTCTTCAACGTTGATATTTGCTAATAAGTGGCCAGTGTTCATATCTCACCAAAGATAAATATATTAACAGCGTTTGAAGGGCAGTTTTATTCTATATATAGTGCTAAGTATTATGAAATTACTTACGCAGACTTTACGGCAGATAAATTCTGGATTCTTCGAGGTATTCGTTGTGGAGTTTCTTTTCTTATTCCACGGGCGATGGTTTTTTCTCAGACGGGTGAGACGACTCTGGAGGCAATAGTTGTGGGTGAGTTATATTTAGGGGCCCATCGTAGCGGTCGAGAGCAGCCCTGAATTCTTGTTGATCGCTGGAGGATACAGTTATTCGGGGATGTTGATACTGGCAAAGCACTGTTACCAGTAGATGGACGCTCCTGAGTGGTTTACTTGCAGGAACTCTGGAAGATGTCGCCTTCCATGCCGATGTGGACAGAAAAAATGTCTCCAGCTTGGTATTTAAACGGTTCTCTCTCCTGATGTGTAGGTTTCCAGGAAGTGTAGGTGGCGATGGTCAGTCGTATGGTAAATTATGTCTAAATTAGGGAAGATTTCACCTTTTTTCATTATGTCATTACGGACACTGCTGGCATGATTATACATGACGCCGTCCTGAGCATGGCAGGAGATCCTTCTGGAGAAGCACAGGGTACTCATTCCAATTTAGTAGAAAAGGCACACTCGGATGGGTTTTTTTATTCGTATCCCCAGATATTTAAAATAAGGGTGTGGAGAGGGCAGGGGTATTTTCATCACCGGCTGCTAACATTTGTATTTGTGTTAAATAAACAGTTTCTTGACCTTTTTCCCTGTGTTGGATGGATGACGTTGCCTTCGATGATGGACTTGATGGCACACTTTCTTCTTTATATGTATTGTGAAATATTTCCGTATAGAAGAGCTGGTGTAATTAAGGGTAGTGGAGTGAGGTTTCTGATGGTAACATCTGTTCATAACTCTTCTAAGGCCATTGTCCACATGCCAAATTTTATACCCATTATTGATGAGAACAATAAGAACCAGATAACACATTCCAGCTCTGCTTGAGTGTCATTTGTACAAGGAGCAAAGCGAGAGAGCTCTTCTGATGAAGGTGCTCATGGTAGTTTGTTTTTATATCTCAGGGAACTCTCTCTTTCAAGAGTTGCCTGGGTTCATGGGTTGGTATACTCCCTTGTAGTAAAAGGCTTCTCCCATTGCTTGAGAAGGAGGCCAGTGAAGGGAAGTGATGATCATGATTTTATTCTGTTGTAAAGCTGAGACGACTATGTGTGCAGAAGTCATGTCTCAGATGTTCTATCTCTTCTTCCATCCCAGCACTGACAAGGGTGTCATTGATATCCCATATCATATCAGTGGCATTGCCAAGCTAGTGAAGACTCTTTGCTCGACGGTTCCTCTATTTACTCGATGGTTCACATGTTTTTCATATAGAAATGAATAAAGAGAACACCAAGGGAGGAACCATCACTACCCCATCTATTTGGGTGTATATATGACCCCTTTGGATGGAGGAAGGGGCCTTTATAGAACACATCTCAAGGATACCACAGACGTGTTCAGGGATGCTTAATGGGAGAGTGGTAGGGGGTCCCAGTAAAAACATGATAAAAATTGTCTGGATTGTTCAATCTACTGGTGCATATGTGAAGAGTTAGTGATCTTCCAGGGGTGTCACTTGCGGTTTCCAGGAAACTCTGCTGACGACTTCCAGCTGTGGGCACTTGGGACATATTGGGTGAGGATGGTGTAAAGACTCATGACTAGCTGGTAAGATGGGGTGGGGAGAGAAGTAATGCTGTCTCTAATGCACCCATCACGAACTCTACCACCACCCCTGTTGATATCAGTTCATCTGACCCAAGGGAAAAAGATTAAGCTTATTCATGTTTTACAGAAGTAGGAAAAACAGTAGCCTGGTAATAAATAATAACCACTGCCCCTCCATACCAGGATTCCTTGAATAGAACCAATGTGGTCTACTGATACAAATGCCTTATTCTTCAGTGCCCAAACACCTACATAGGTATGAATACAATGCATTTCTCCAAGAAGCTCTCTGCCATACTCAGGAGGGTGCCATATGCAATCACACCATGCCCACCCATAATTCCAAAATAATAAAAGTTAAATCATCCCTAATATTGACATAATTTACCGTACGACCGACAATCAACACCTACGCCTCATGGAAGATACACATTTCGGAAAAGATAGTCTTCCTGCCAACTTCGGCACGAAGAACGACACCTGCTGAAGTCCGTGGCTAGAGAACCAACAAGAGTGTCCATCTGTTGGCAGCAATCTCCCAGTACCACTGTTCCCCAACCCTGCATCTTCCAATACTTGCACAGTAAAGAGTTTAACCCCCAGTGCATGGAAGGTACCCATTTGAAAGACGTAAAAGAAGGTAATAAGAAATACAGAAAGAAGAAATTAGTTATTAGGCGTTTTAAAAATAACAAATTATAAAACTAATAAAGAGCCAGTGATGCTTGTACATTTGTGGAATATAGGGAGGATTGCCATTGGTTCGTAATGCATTGTATCTTCCCTGGAACGTTTGATAATGTAAAGAATTAGAATATCATAATAAAGAGTCAAAATAAGTGAAGTTAATGATGCATCATGTTAGCAATGTATGTTTTAAGCAAAATTTATACTATGTATATATATATATATATATATATATATATATATATATATATATATATTATATATGTGTGGGTGTGTGTGTATGGTGTGTGTGGTTTGTGTATATATATATATATATATATATATATATATGTGTGATGGTGTGTGTGTGGTGTGTGTATGTATGTATATATATATATATATATATATATATATATATATATATATATATATATATATATATATATATATATATATATATATATATATATATATATAATAACGAGATAACAATTATCTCGTTTATCATATTTTCAAAAGATAGCAATGGACCAAGAGCGGCAGGCAATTGGTAAACAAACAAATGAGAGTCATGAATTATAAAAATATGCATAAATTTAAAAGCAAAGTATTAACTGAATAACTCAGATTCTTAACAAAATGATTAAATGAAATGCTAAACACAGAAGCTCAAAAACTAATCAGATAACCCTTGGTAATTACTCAAATAACTAACATTAGTTTAGCCATAACACTAGGCACCGTCAACATAGTCAGTTCCCCATATTAATTAAGTCAGTTCTCATTTCTCCAGATCAATTCCACTCTTCTCAAGAACAATTCCCCTTTCCAGATCAATCCCCATATTCCAGAATCCCCGCCCCCCCCATCACACAGAATGCACTAACACCATATAAAAAACACTTTGCAGAAGCCATCCTGGCTCTGCCTCCTCTCTATAATAAGTCTCCCCCCTTCATTGTTAATACAAACACTCATATAGGGGGAGGGGGAAAAGGCTCGCATGTACAAATTCATATATAATGTTCACGCCCATGAACTGCTTTGAATCCAGTTCTCAAAGGCACCCCGCGTCATAGCGACAGGACGAGGCATTGATTTGCTAAGACAGCAATCTCGATCACACCACCTCAAAAAAGACATGTCAGCATTCACAAGGCTTGTCGCTCGGACCACTCTGTCTCTAGGGAAAGTTAAACGATGAGTCTCTACATTCCAAGAAAAGTCATAGCATATCACATCATATATTATTAATCATTGCAAATCCCTCTTTTGTAACATATATATATATATATATATATATATATATATATATATATATATATATATATATATATATATATATATATATATATAGATATATATATATATATATATATATATATATATATATATATAGTGTGCGTGTGTGTTATGAGTGACTTCCAAGACTCGATAGAGTCTGTGGAGGAGAGAATACATCGGACATAGTACTAGAGAAGGTCCTTTACATCTACTCTCCGCTTTGGTATTCAGGAAAGGACAAGTTTGTGACTCATAATTTAAAGAAGTTTCAGTTCCCAGCAAATTCTCATCTTGGTCCAATTTCGAACAAGAGGATCGTAAAGTTTTGTTAGTACTCTAACAAATTCTATAATAAAATGGTGAAAGAAAAGAGAATTAACAGCATTTTTTCTTTTTGAAATCTCTCTTTTTGGAATTCGGGAAGGGGAATAAAAATAAGAGTGTGACCAGCCTTCATGGGATACTATATATATATATATATATATGGTGTATATAATATATATATATATATATATATATATATATATATATATATATTATATATATAATATATATATATATATATATATATATATATAGATAATATATATATATATATATATATATATATATAATATATATATAATATATCTATATTATCTATATATCTATATATCTATATTATCTATATCTATATATCTATATCTAATATTCTATATCTACTATATATATATATATATATATATATATATATATATATATATATATATATATATATATATAGAATATATATATATATATATATATATATATATATATCTATATATCATATATATATATATATATATATATATATATATATATATATATATATATAATATATATATATATTTTTTAATATATATGTGTGTGTGTGTGTGTTGGGTGTAGTGTGTGTGTGTGTGTGTATTAACTGAATCACGAGAGTTTGGGACGTGATAAATGCATAAGCAAAGGTATAAAGCCACGAAGGAAAGATAAACACTGGTGTAGCTACAAGATCTTTCGACTTTACGTCCTTACTTAGCAGACAGACTGACATATATGGAGAAAACGGAGAGGAAAAGGAAGGGTCTTATAAGTTATCAATAGACCGGATTATAAGGAGATTAGTACCGAGAATTCACAAACTTGGAGATGAGTAACAACCTCCCAAGCAAGCAAAACTAGGTACAATTTGAAACAAAAATTATAAGTCCAACCGCTCAGACACAGGGACAAGACAATTAAAGGATTATACAGGGCGGCAACTGAACCATATTCAGATCTTTGGTAAACAAAACCTTAATCACAAACCATAATAAACATACATATACAAAGAATAGTTGTCACCCTGTAAATAATCATAATGTCTTGTCATTGTGTCTGAGTAGTTGGACTTAATCTTTTTTGTTCTTAAATTGTACCCATGTTTATGCTTGTTTGGGAAGTTTACTCATCCTCCAGGTGTGTTGGATTCTTCGTACTAATCTCCTTATAATCCCTATCTGTCACTTACGACACTTCTTTGTGCTCTCAGTTTCTCATGTATGTCAGTATGTCTGCTGAGTAAAGGACGTT
>NC_087202.1:87220619-87223119 GCF_015104395.2 Macrobrachium nipponense | reverse complement strand
ATGCGTTAGGCACACTAAACGAAATTTATGACGGAGAAGAATTTTGGTTATGAAATGAAATAGAAAATGTTCTCATCATATATTTTTGTCAAATAAAATGTTTCAGTATCATCTTACAAATTGCAGGAAATATTGTGCGCAGTGTATTTGCATCTGGTAAAACATCAAAAAAAAAATTTTATATATGTACTAGAGTATCTGCTTTCAAAAAAGATGGAAGTCATAAATAACTTTAAGTACGTTAGTTAAATTCTTGCTAAGTCAATGCATCCTGGATAATAATTCTAGATAACAAACATGGTAAAAGAAAAAACTTTGAAACTACAGTAATAAATTCAATAAAACCAAAACAAATGCTGTGATGAGATATGAGAGATATTCTAACATTTTGGATAATAGATGGGGCAATTTTCAATAATTTCTTTCAAAATTAAACGCATTAGTACCCAGCATCAAATTTAAAGTTGTATGGGAAACAGACAAAAAAAATTCCTTTTCTTGATTTTTAATAATTAGAGACACGACAGGATACAAATTTTGCATATACAGAAAACCAAAGATCTCACTTTCTTACTTCTCATTCTTCTACTCTAACTATCACGACATTCCTATCAAGATAGGCGTAGCCAACAACCTATTCTTAAGAGCCTTAAGAATTTGTTCCTGGAAAAAGAATTTGAACTAATTTATAAGCCAGTTTTCGTCTTTAACGTACCTGACCATATAACTGAGAAAGCAATTCACAAAGCAAATGTAATTTTCTACCGAACCCCCTCAACCCTAAGACAAACAACAATAAAATATAAATTCCACACCTGGACAGGATTAAGACGGTTGACTCAGACCCTCGGAAAATCTAACCCTTTTGCATTTACATACCCAAACACCTTAGCCAAATCCCTGATTAACGCCCAACAAAAAATGAAAAATTAAAGAAGGATATCAGTGGGAGTGATAAAGTGGCCTAAATTGGCTTTCTTAACAAAATACCACTTTTTCTGTAACTTTTCTCATTCACCTAACTGAAAGAGAGACAGCAGTCTCTGAAATATAGTGTTTTCTCTCTATATTTTGGCGTTTTTATGGGTTCCTTTCATTAGATGGAGTTCTGTTGTAACAGAACATTTTTAGCAGTCATATATATATATATATATATATATAATATATATATATATATATATATATATATATATATACATATATATCATAATATATATATATATATATCTATATATATATATATATATATATATATATATATATATATATATATATATGACTGGTAAAAATGTTCTGTAACAACAGAATTCCATCTAATAAAAGGAGCCCATAAAAACACCAAAATGTAGAGAGAAAAGTACTATATTTCAGAGACTGCTGTCTCTCTCTTCAGGTATATGAATGAGAAAAGTTTACAGAAAAGGTGGTATTTATACCAAGAGATTCGTCCACAAGTAAGCTATTTAGGTCACCCCCGCTGATATCTTCCTTTAATCTTCTTAAGCGTTGGTTGAATGAACACTGCGTCGAAGATATCTGATATCCAAGCCCCTTTTGAGATGTTCATTACCTGCTTTCTCTTTATTAAGGCCGATTCCATCATTTGACTCTTGCACAGGCAGTTGCTGCTATAAATTACACGTGACATATTCCAGTTTATTCTATGGTTATGTCATTTATATGGTTGAAAATAGCCGAGTTCTGTTGTCCATACCTAACTGACCGTTTGTGTTATTAATCTCTGGGGAAGTGAGTTTACCTGTAAATCCGATGTAAGATTGGTTACAGTCCTGGCATGGGAATCTCATATACCCCAGAGTCTTTGGGAGATGTCTTTTGTTGGACGTTAATCAGGGATTTGGCTAAGGTATTTGGGTAGGTAAAAGCAAAAGGGTTGGATTTCCCAAGGATGTGAGTTACTCTCTTAATCGTCTCCAGGTGGGGTTTTAATATTTTATTGTTGGGTGTGTCTCTGGTCTTGTCTTTAGGGGGTCGGTAGAAAATTACTGACACACCATGCAGCAGTATGGGCACAGGATCATCTTAGACAGTCAGGGCAAGCAACCCTCTCACCACAAGTGGCTGCCCATCAAGTTGGTCAACCAACCATCCACCCAAATGATCAATTCATTCATTTTCCAACTTTGAATTGCCATGGATACATTAGAAATAATTTCATGGAATGTTTATGGCCTTAAGCAGAACATTCCTCTCTTAAATATGTTCTGCAAAAACTTCAAAAGTATCATTATATTGCAAGAAATGCTCTTATGGACACATGCCTTGTCCTCTGTGACTCAATGCAAGAAGGCTCAGGGCTTTCACGACGTCATCGATCATGTTGAAACTCGTCACCCAAAAGGGAGCCTATCTTTATGGCACGAATCTTCAGACAATATAGTAAATGTGATGACCTAGAAAGTGCTGAATCTTTAACTGACAATAAAGGAATCTAAGATAATTAATGTATATATACAGGAAATAATAATAATGTTGATCA
>NC_087202.1:87200619-87218119 GCF_015104395.2 Macrobrachium nipponense | reverse complement strand
TATATATATATATATATATATATATATATATTTATATATATATATATATATATAATATCATTTATATATATATATATATATATACTATATATATATATATATAGTTATATATATATATTCTATATATAATAGCTGACCAACCCGGCACTGCCCGGGAAAATTCTGGAAGACTCAAAAAGACTCTCCCGCACCTACTCATACTGACTGTCCTATTTATCGAAGAATCACTTTACCATCCTGACTGTCCCTTTTATCTAAGTATTACTGTGATGACTACCCCTTTCTCCAGAAATGACTGATGAATGTCCCATCTATCCATGTGTTACTGTGATGACTGTCCCTTCTATACATATATGGCTCCCTTTTTATTCAGATACTACTGTAGTAACTATCCCATTTATCTAGTTAGTACTATGGTGACTGCATTTCTGTAGTTGCTATTCCTTTTATTCAGATATTACTATAATGTCCTACTCAATAATCCAAGTATTACAGTACTTACTGTCCCTTTTACCCAGGTATTACTGTGGTGACTCTCCTTTTTATCCAGACATTAATGTGGTGACTTTCCCATTTATCTAAGCATTACTGTTTTGTCTGTCCCTTTTATCCAGGTATTACTGTTCTGACTCCCCCTCTTATCCAGGTATCTGTGGTGACTGTATATTTTATCCAGACATTAGTTTGATGACTGTCATATTTATCCAGGTATAACTGTACTGACTGTCCATTTATCTTGGTTGTATTACTGTGGTGACTGTCTAACCCTTATACAGAATTATCAATCACAGGATTGGAAAGCCTCATTAGCAATGTAAAGTGTCCTTCACTTGGGATACTATTTTTAGTCTACTGTGAAAACATACAAATCTTTAACTATGTCATTTCATCGAGGTATGTTACAAGAGTTACCTAGACAAAATCTAAAAGCATCCCTACTTGAGGGATCTGTCAGATCACTTGTGTCTGTTCTATTTTGTACATCGGTAATTGGAATAGGGAGGGAAGAGCATTACAGCATTCATTTGTTGAGCGAGATTCTGTCAGAAGTGAGCCAATTCATTATAGAATTGTTTAGTGGGTTAAGAATGAAGGTCCCCAATTATGCAAATATGATCAGCAGTAGAATCATGAATAATGTTGTGTAACTCACCTGGGATTATTCATTGACCAACATTATTATTATTTTCCTGGGGTATATATACATTAATTATCTTGGATTCCTTTATTGTCAGTTAAAGATTCAGCACTTTCTAGGTCATCACATTCACTATATTGTCTGAAGATTCGTGCCATAGTAAAGATAGGCTCCCTTTTGGGTGACGAGTTTCAACATGATCGATGACGTCGTGAAAGCCCTGAGCTTTCTTGCACTGAGCCACAGATGACAAGGCATGTGTCCATAAGAGCATTTCTTGCAATATAATGATACTTTTGAAGTTTTTGCAGAACATATTTAAGAGAGGAATGTTCTGCTTGAGGCCATAAACATTCCATGAAATTATTTCTAATGTATCCATGGCAATTCAAAGTTGGAAAATGAATGAATTGATCATTTGGGTGGATGGTTGGTTGACCAACGTGGATGGGCAGTCACTTGTGGTGAGAGGGTGGCTTGCCCTTACTGTCTAAGGTGATCCTGTGCCCATACTGCTGCATGGTGTGTCAGTAAGTACCCCTTAGGGGTAGGGGTTGGTTAGTCCCAGATTAGGTTATATCTTGGGACTCACATTAAAGCCCAAATTCTCACCTTTAAAAGCATTGAAGTGTTGTAATAGGCAGGTAATCATGTAAGCTACATTATATTCAAATTTGCATTGAAGTTCGTGGAAAATAAGAGGGTTAGAGCCCGTGAGAAACTAGAGTTTCTCACTCATGTCATCTAGCTTCGATGAGCGCAAGTTGTGAATAATAATGTGACATCTCTTCTCGGGTTATGGGCATCTTCCCCTGGAGGCAATAGGGAGGGAGAGGAGGTTGGGAATCTATTGGTCCCAAACAATAGGTCTATGGGTGATGCCAGAGCTTCATCCATGGAAGGGAGGGTATTTCTCTCTTGAGAGGGTACAGTCACTTTAACTCATGTCACACCCTCACTTCTCGCATGTTACTGGGGGAGCAATGAAATACAATTATTTTCCCATTTCAAAAGAGCCTGGTGGTTTGCTGTAAGTCTTTCGAGTGATTCCTGTAATCCTTTGGTTGCTTCCCAGGTCAGAGAAAGATTGATATGTGGTTCTACAATTTTGTATGAGATAAATTTCCAATTTGGGAGGCATTTGCTGCCGTATTGTTCAATGCAGGTCAGCAGGTCTATTCGGAAACAAAATATAAGGGTCATTGGAGCAGATTCACACTGAGCAGATCCTTAGCCACTTAGTGACATATAATATTTTCTTAAGTGAGGATAAGGTTTTCTCAGATTGCTCCCGAAAAACGGAATCTGGCATCAGGTCCGTACAGGATGAATATGCAACATTAATTTCCTCATCAGAGAAGGCTGTACTGATAGATTGTCTAACAGACTTGGCGTCAGAATGGTTCAATTGGTGCTCTAAAAAGTAAAGATAATTATTCTTGAGTACGGAATTGGTGTTTGAGTTAGAGTATCGTTAAGTACCATGGTCACTGGCGCAACTGTTGGAAGGTAGTTGGATGACATTTTTGTGGTGAAGGGAGGGCAAAGCGTTAAAACACATATACAGCACTTTATTACCGATTTGCCAAGGACGATACGCCTCGAGAAGTTGTAACTTGAAAAATTTCGAAGGTGCTGATTGGAGGCGAATGTAGATAAATATATCTTCAATTAGACAACGCTATCTGGCTTGCATGCCAGGTATTATGTAGAGCCACTGTTAACGTATTGCCCACTATGAGAGGTTCAAACGTCAAGGTCGAAAAATCCCATCCTTTCGTTTTGGTAAAAAAAAAAACAAGAGAAAGAGACCCTCAACACGACTGCCCTCTTCGAAAACAAATTGATAGGTGATGTGATAAATTATTACAAGATGCAAATTATGATATGTGAATACGGACACACAGACACACACACACGCACACACACACAAACATATATATATATATATATATATATATATATATATATATATATATATATATATATATATATATATATATCACACATACACACGCACTTGTATATATAGGTCAACTAAGGTGCAATAGATTCTTTGGGAAATAAACACAAATCATTTTCCACTCTGGTCACGAACTTTGTGATTCCAACCTAGCTTGAAGTCACATCAAACATGAACCTAAATAAAACGAAATTATAGAAATGTGAAAAGTACATTTAATGATAACTGATTTACACACAAAGAACACATAATTGAACTTTTATCTATTCGAAAGCTAATAGTGCACTATATTCACGATGACTCTTTTTGCTTCGTCCTTCTTGCATCTTAATGCATGTATCCATGGTAGAATAATATTAGGGTACTTGCATCCATCTGACGGGTACAGCTAACCGGCTGTTGCCACCTGTCAATGCAATGATATCTTGGGGTAGCGTTGTCCCAAGACATCATCTCATTGTTAGATGTTAAGGATCTCGTTGTGACTGAGCCATACCGTCTAGGTTTATCTGCAATTCTAGTGAACGTTTCTCGAAGATTGTTTTGCTCTTTATAAGGTTAACAGTTTTGTTTAAAGAATTGTGAATTAGATCAATTATTCGTCGCAAAAATGCTTTTAACATATATCTTCATTTTCTTTTTGAATATTTATAGCCTTCAGAAGTAACTTATCTACTAACATGATACCTGGCGGATACTATTTTCTTTAAACAGAAATGTTAAATCTTAAAATGGGCAAATAATCTTCGAGACAGGTTCACTAGAATTACAGATAAACTTAGACGGCATGGATCAATCAGAAAGTTAACTTGTTAATATATCTATAAATGATTCAAATATGGCTTCCTTTGGCTGTCAATAAGGACTTCCAATTAACTGTACATGTACTGGTTCATTTATTCATGGCTTGTCGCGCCAGCACATAAGCCATCTTTGGGCAGCTACATTAGCATTGCAAAGGTCATCTGCAGTGCATGTTGGACCTAATTCACAGTTAGTTCGGTTTGAGTGAGTCATGGTTTGAACTCGATGGCATCAGCGGACAACTGGGTGAGATAATGTAGCCCCACTTGTGGAGGTTATCCCTCATCGTCCCAATGCCACTGCGAGCCCTGTTCATTGTTCTGCAGTCTTCCCTTGGTTAGTACCCAAGGGCAATGACTCGCAGGGTTCTTTGACTGCGATAGCTTTTGGAAGTTGGTCTCATTACTTCCATTGATCGACCTTGTACTTCGTGGCATCCTTAGGTTGTAGGCTTTTAACTTGTACTGGTAAAAAATAATCTCGGAAAAAGGTTGCAAGGCAACTCATTCTTCAATCTGGGTTTTGATCTTAATCAAAAGCTACATAAATGATATTTGATTAAATAATTCATTAGTTACTAACTGATATCTTTAATCCAACAATCTAACCAGAAATTCAGAATAAACTCAGTCTATGGCGTTTATCTATTTAAATTTACGTAAGACCCGGGTAAGAGACTGGAAACCAAAAGGTTCAATAGGAAAGAATTAATTTGTTCGGGACAAGAAATCGAATTTTGATCCAAACCAGAATATAGCATCCAGAACAAGTATAATAAAAGATAAGATTTGAAGTGCGAAAGTGGACGATATAAAACTTGTAGAGTTAGAAACTTACATAGCAACTAGAAGCCCATATAGTATTCAAGAATAAGCCAGGGTTTTGTACAATGATCTAGAATCAATGACATGTACTTGAGTGAGTGAGCACAATGCGGATATTAGATGTGGAGCCTCCTTGGAGGATGATAAGGACTGGGGGGATGTTTACAAAAAATAAGATGTAAGGAAGGGGGAAAAAAAAAAACAAAAAAAAGAGATAAGAGAGAGAGAGAGAGAGAGAGAGAGAGAGAGAGAGGGGGGGGGGGGAGGGGGGGGCGGTTTGCTGAATATAAAAATCAACTAATCCATACGATTACCAGGATACAATTTTTATTATTTGAAGCTTTCTTAGATAATAGTACTGAAAGAGAATTTATATTAAAAGGGTTTTTGATATTTTACAATTTAGGACAGAGGCAGACAGAGAGATGAGGGTTTAGGGGTATCATAAATAAGACGAATTTATTCCATACAATTTTTACCATTTAATTTTTATCATTTGATAAGAACCATATATTTTACAAAATTGGCATATAATACTTGTACGTTAAGAAGGATGTGAATTATTTTATGATGAAGTTTCTATATTAATAATTATCACACTAATTTGGTGGTGCACTGTTGTCCGGTCAAATGAAATGCTTTCGGTAATAATTAACCTTCCACGACAGAAACTGTCTGTAACTTGACTCTGGCAGCGGATCAATAACAGAAAGACATTCGTATTGCATGCTAGACATCAGTCGACACTAGAACTTCTCAAAATGCAATTAAAGTTCCTAGGATATTCTCTGTCTCCAAAGTGACTGACTGACCCGATATACAACCGACAGGGGCATAGCTTCTGTCTGTCGGGTATCACCTGCCAATCAACTTTCACTCAGACAGAGCTGTTTAGGGAAAACTATCTTAGGGAAATATATCATATATATATATATATATATATATATATATATATATATATATATATATATATATATATATATATATATATAGGTGTGTGTGTGTGTATGTTTGTGTCTGTGTGCGTGTGCGTGTGTGTCGTGTGTTACGTGTGTAAATTGTATTTGAAAATGCAGGAAAAGGAATGTTTTTTTTTTTTTATTATCTAAATTCTCAAAGGTTCTGCAATTAATTTTTCATGGTGATTTTTATTGCTGATTATAACCAATTATTGTCTGGGAGAGAGAACAGCATGGAAAATTAGCTGACATTACTTATTATCTACGGAGAATAGCACCAGCTTGTAACCCATATTTCAGACTGACTGCTGATAGACTGTGACAAAAGGAGGAAGTAGGAAGGTGGAGAAAAACCAAGGTTCTAATCGTCGGCATCATCATGGACGTGGGATGTGGTAGATTTCGAATCGTCAGCCGTAAAGGGAGTAAGTTGAAAAGTTAGGCGTGGGAAAGAGGAATAATCCCAAGGGAGAAACTCAAGAAGTGCAGAGGACGTGAAGATAAACAATGAGAGAAAATTAGATGTTTAAAATAAAATGTCACTAAGAAGCTCACGGTGGATTAAAGCCTTCATCATCACAATGTTTGACTGACTTTCTAAGCGAGTCTCTCTGTCTGTAACAAACTCTATCAACGATGAATTTATTCAAAGAGGATCTACTAGCCTAAAATAGAAGAATATTCAAATCGTCTATTCAACCAGAGATGTGCTGAGACTCAAAATACATCAGCACCCCTTTAAAGGAAGTAACCCAGCATCCGCCCGTTGCTTTATCGGCTACGAAGTATCAACGAATTGTTCGACTGAATGGTTTGCTTCCCTGCAATGATGTGTCATTCACAGAGCGGTTATTCAAAGGCTCCTCCCTTACGGCTCCTTTCGAAAGCTGTTTCTCAAACAGCCTGGAGAAAACGAACGCGCCAAAATCATTTTGTATAATAACTGCTTTTACCATTCAGGAAACTGCTCCTGAACAAGGCAGGAAATGCATTTCGTGGTTTATCCTCAAGCATTCCAATTCACAAACGTATAATACTCAAGGATTCGTGTTGAGTTAAAAGATATGCTTCAACATTTCTCCTAGGCTAGGGATTCAATAAGTTTCGTCAGTAACCAGGTTGGTTCCGTTGGCGCAGTACTTATGTGTGTATGTGTGTGTGCCTGCATGCGTGCGTGATTGTTTATATATGTGTCTATAGATCGATAGATAAATAGATATCCAATGAAGTTTTATACAAAGAAAAAAACCTGAATTGTAATGCGCAAAATAAATAATACTTTTTTATATATAAAACGCAATCCAATTATTTGACCCATGAGAGGACTTGAACTAGTGAATGCGTAAGTTTTGTAGCTTAGACTTACCTTCGTCCAGCCTTGGGACAGATTTTTTCAGCACTGACCTTATGGGCTATGCATAAATAAAAATATTACAACAAATAGTAAAGCAAATTAGGAAATTTATCTCATCATCAATTGTAAACCTGTTGTCAGATATTTAAGGCCAATTTTTAAATAAACAAAAACAACATAGAAAAATTACAATTCCTTGCACTGATTGCATTTGCCAAATATATATCGGTTTCGCTTTTCCTTCCGCAAATGTAAGTTGATTTCAATTCCATCCCCATCTTTTGCATGCAACTTCATCGAATATAAGCAATATTCCCGAAATTCGGTTTTGAGAAGGAAGTAGAGATTTCCTGAGGATACTTTATCTTTTCTTTGGTGCTCTTGTTTTGGGGAACGAAAAAGAGTGATTCTGTTCATTCTCTGATATAAAACTGTATGCACTAAGAGAAAAAAATAGGGTAGTCTGTAGACTTGGAGTTGTCATAAAGCTAAAATAGGAGAGATAGTCTCACTGGAAATCAATTATGAAAGAACTTCTATCTGTTTTCAGGGAATAAGAGGATTTTTCAGTTTTCTAGAAAAAAAAAACTATTGAGTTAGCTATTTCTGAGTCCGTCCTCACTTTTTCTTTTTCTGTCCGCCCTCAGGTCTTAAAAACTACTGAGGCTAGAGGGCTGCAAATTGGCATGTTGATCCACCATCCTATTATCAAACAAATTGCAGCTTCTGTAATTCCTATTTTATTTAAGGTTAAAGTTAGCCATGATCGTGCGTCTGGCACCGCTATGGGTGTCAAAAGCTTCATGGCCCTTGGCTGAAGAGTTTTCATACAACATTATATGCTGTATAGAACTCTCGATTACAGCGAAGGAACTTTGGCGCATTTTTAACTTGTCATTTGATATCATCTAACTTTTCTTCGTCATACATTTCACTTAGCGTGCAGAAGCTCTCATTTTATTGCCGTTTTACTTCCTATGATCCTTGGCTCCTAGAAAATGAATTTGACTCCATCCGTGAGAGGATGAAAGTCTTGCTTGGCCTCGGATGCCTGATAAAAAACACCGCCTGAAATGCTAACGCAATTTTCCTGCTGCCGATCACATTTTACGATTTTTCTTATATTGAAGGGTTGAATAAAACATTTGATCAACCTGGAATGAGAAATATCTTTGATTAAAGGAAGCTTTCATTTTATAGAGCTTCTATATGAAGGAAGGATTTAGGATATGGAGCATAATTCTGAAAGAGTAACGGTATGCGAATAACCGAGGAAAAATAATAGGCTACGAATTTCAAACTAATATAGTTTCTTTATTGCAAAACACAATTGCAAAAAGGCAGAAGGCATTTATCAAGATATATCATGAGAATGATTTTGCATCGTGTGAGAGACACTGAATCATCTATTATTCAATTTAGAATACAAACTAGGAGGAAATGTTGTGTGGTTTTGCTCCAGAGGATGTTTTTTGTTTTTATGGTTTATGAGGGAGAAGGCATTGGGAAACATTGTAAATAGAGAGGCTGGCAGGGATAAACGCTTCTTACTTGCGTAATATCAAGCAAATTTGAGATAATCTCATTTGCAGCAGTTTGATATAATTTTTTCGTAATTTTTGATAGTGCAGACTCTGCAAATTGACATAACTTTATTTGGAGTCATAGGTGACGCACATATATCTCGCATGTCCTGTCTTATAGTAGTAGTGATATCGTAATTTCCAAATTAGCAAAATATAATATGATAGCCGAACTTGTCTCCATTAGGAAACTTGATGTTACAAGCAAAGACTCTCACTTGATGCCTCGTTTCGCCTTCTATGATCCTTGGTACTTACGTAATGAATTTCACTCCATCCGTGAGAGGATAAAAAGTCCTGCTTTGCCCGGAACACGTGATATAAGACACCGTCATGAAAGCTAATACAGATCAACTCAGAATTAGAAATAGCTTCATTCAAAGGTTTTTTTTTTTTGTCTTTGTAGAGGCTTCCTATAATGGGAAAGATATAGGTTTATCGGGTGGCATAATTCATAAAGAATAATGGTACGTTATATATAAATTATATTATATATATATATATATATATATTATATATATATATATATATATATATATATATGTGTGTGTGTGTGTGTGTGTGTGTATATATATATATATATATATATTATATATATATATATATATATATATATATATATATATATATATATATATATATATATATATATATATATATATATTTATATATAAATATATATATATATATATATATATATATATATATATATATATATATATATATATATATATATATATATATAAAGAGGTGAAAAGAAGGGGAATGGCTAATAATAGTTTAAAGTGGTTTTATATAATAATAACGTCACATAGCTCTACTCGCCTAGAGACAAGGGTGGTACGCTGCAAAGTTCACAATTGTAGCAAAAAAGGTATTTGCTGAACAAGCAACTTGTCTATAGGTCGTTCCCCGTTTGCGAGGCATGTGCATTCGTTTGTACGTGTATTACAGGCCTACTGGTTCAGGGTACTTGTGGAAGACGCATTCTTTGTGCAAAAGAGATAACGTGGTTGCTCCATGTGTCGGGAGAAAACGCCCATCGAAAGGTATGGACACATTCTATAAAACTTAGAAAAACTCTTACCTATTGGGAAGATAGAGAATGTGAAAATACTCTCTTTACGTAAAAATACTTTGAAAAGAGTGATGTGGGGGATATGTTTTTTATACATAATATCTTTATTACAGATGGTCCGATTCCATGGTTGATTAGAACAGGATTCTCTAACCTGACTAATACTAGACAATATGACTTTTTGGGGTTTGAGAGTGTAACCTTAGGTCAAGGAGGGTAGAATGTTACTCTTACTGGTTTCTTTATGGGTAGATTTGGGTGTTTTATGCCATTATGACTTGTTTATCATTTTTGTCTTTGTTATAGCCAATTGCTTTGGGAAAGAAATAAATAGTATTTTTATATTTACGCAGTCTTTAATAAGCTCATGACATCATACAGACAGGGCACCGTTGGCAACAGGTAAGAGTTCCCAGTTTGTGTAGTTTTAGAAATAAGGGGGGGATACAGTGGTGGCTTTTTCTTTTTATATATTTTTCAAGCTGTAGGTACGCTCCGAAGGGACTGGTGACCAGTTAGAAATAGGGGGTTTTCGGTTTTTATTTTGATAGGAAAACGGGGTTATTAATCATGTCACAGGCACCTCAGGGTCATTACTGCTGATTCGACAGAGAGAAGCTGTTCCTCAGGCAGTCTTCCTCTCCCGAGCCAAGTCAGTTGATTTCTGGAGATTACGGAATAAAGGTGTTAAAAAAAATAAACGGGGGGAGGAAAAGTTTAGTTTTCGACATATTAAAGTGTTTCGCAGTTCGCGCATGTTTGCGGTGTATGTGAATTCGGTTTACGGTCATATGAAGACGTAAGTGTATTTCGAGTTTTTTTTCTTTCCTATTTTTTTTTCTCTTTTTATATTTTGTGAATTTTCTTTAACCTTTTGTTCTTGTTCATGTTCCTTGTGTTTATGTGTGGCGAACTTGCCTGAGGGTGGGATTTTTGCGGCGAGTTGTGCCAGAGAGAGAGAGAGAGAGAGAGAG
This sequence comes from Macrobrachium nipponense, assembly GCF_015104395.2. NCBI lineage: Eukaryota > Metazoa > Arthropoda > Malacostraca > Decapoda > Palaemonidae > Macrobrachium > Macrobrachium nipponense. The sequence continues at coordinate 87,207,442 of NC_087202.1, read as the reverse complement.
AGAGAGAAAGAGAGAGAGAGAGAGAGGCGACTTAGCTCGGAACACCTGGCGTTCTTTTTCTTTTCCTATCCCTTCCTTATTATTATTATTTTTTTTTTTGTCATGCTTACCTTTTGTTATCTATTGTTGGGGAAAAAATATTTGTTGATTTTTCTTGATTGGGTTTAGTGTATATAAATACATTGATGTTATTGAGATCGGGGAAGTGTAGTGGAAAAAACTGCCTGAAAACATTGACAAATAAAATGGCGGATGCTAAACCGATGACGCTACTAACATCACATGACGAACATTTCTGCGGGGGTCAGCCCGTTCAAAGGGATTGTGGATGGGCGCATTGTCCCAGCCTATAAATATTTTCATAGAAGGAGTTAATAACTATTTAGCGGGAAAAGAATATAGTAGACGATGTAGAGGCATTCAGAGAGGCGAAAGCTTTGCTAGATTTCAACAAGGGAGACCTCAGTCATAGTCAAGGAGTTTCCAATTTACAAAATGTCGTACCTGGACAGACTTGCAAGTATTTTTGAAACAGCATATGGCTCAAAGGAACACGGAGATATGGTGAGAGACCTTCGAGGTCTTTTATTAAACTACTGAAAGGCACTAATAGCCTTGTAGAACATAGTCAAAGCTGTTTGACGCAGTGGCAGATTGGTAGGAAAATTGAAAACATCTAAATGGGTTACAGGGGATAATCTCCCTCTAAATAATGTTCATAAACTGATCTATTTTTCCCTCCCTGCTCTTACACGAGGTACCCAGATTGCAATAGGGTGGATAGCTTTGATGAAAACGGTTTGAGCAACCTCAGACGAAGAATTACTTTATACCCAAATAGATAAACACAGGTCTAAATGTCCTACCGTAGATAGCATGATTTTTAACGGGACAGACCCGAAGGATAGAGTACAGAGAGACACGGAACTTTTTCCTCAGCGTCTGTGCGCAAAAGTTGAGTATAACAAAAGATCGATCGATCAAAAGCAACAGCAGTTGCGTTGTTTCAACTGCAATAAACCAGGACAGCCAAAGAAATTGTGTAGGGTTAAATATTGTGGATTGTGTAAAAGTGCTGATCATTATTGGCAGTCTGTCCGTTCTCAGATACGGAGAGATGCGAGGCCTGCACCTCAAGGTTCTGGTAATTATAATGTGAGAACTTCCCAGGCAGGTCAAACCAGAGGGCAAAGGGATCGGCGAAATTTTTGGAAGCCCGATCAACAAAAAAGGGTACAGGTGATTGGTAAATGCCATTGTGGTCTCGTGGGGGACGCCCCAGAGCCCAAGCCTATAGTCTATGGAACAGTAGGGGATGTGGATATCCCAATTTTTATAGACACAGGGGCATCAATAAATCTAATGGACTATAATTTGTATCAGTCCATGTTCTCCAATTACCCTTTGCAACCCTCAACGGAGACGGTGTGTGATGTGCAAGCCCTTAGATGAAACACCCTGGGTTGTGTACAAATACGGTTTGCTCTGGGTGACAGAGTGTTAACAGAACCTTTTTTGGTAATAAAAGGAATTGCCTTAGGTAATAAAATCTTGTTGGGTCATCCTGCTTGTAGAAGACACAAGATTTCGATCCATGGGGGCGCTAATGGGATAAAATTCGGGAAAACGGGTTACCTCATACCATATGAGGACGTGAATAGAATGGAGGACATGGAGGTTATTGAAAGAGGAGAGGTGCTCGGTGGTATTAATGGCGGTGATACGAGTGTTATGGGGAAAGGTAATGTTAAAACACACGTTGGTGATCTGGGGGATGATTACGATGGGGGTTCTATCAGAGTTCATAGTGGTGAACAATGATCTAACAATACTGTGATGATACTAATATGGATGTTATTTCTGATACTAACAATGCTGGGGATAATACTGAGGGTGGTAATTTGTATGGGGCGGTGGCAAGGGGAGATACTAACCACAAATATAGAGGTGTTTTATTTGAAGATATTATGTTACTACCAGGTTCAAAGGTTATGGTAAAAGCTTAAATTGGAAGGCAAATGAGGAAAAACCCACAGATGTGTGTGTTGAATTGAAAACAGTGAAAAGCTCTGACGAGTTGTTAGCATGGCATCGGTGAACAGTGTATCCAAGAATGGGGTTACGTGCGTGGAGCTATTAAACTGTAATGATACAGCTAGGAGATACCAGAAAAACACATATATAGTAGACTTCCAAGATTGGAATTGTGATAGTGGTTCTGTGGCTATCGTAGAGGGGAAGACCTGTTTTTCGGAGTCAGAATACAATCAAGGAAACAACATTTGGTGAACATTTGGCTAATGCGGATTATAGCGAACACGTTGAAGCGATAAGCGGGCTCTTGGCGGAATTTGGGATACGGTAGCCTTGCAAGGTGATAAATTGGGGTTGACTAATGTGTTAGAGCATAAGGTAAATTTGGAGAGCAACTCAAAACCTATTTATATTCCTGCATATCGCATACCTTTCAAATCGAGAAACAGGTAGAGAAAGAAGTTAATAGATGGGAAGAAGAAGGAATCATTAGACCCAGTGCGTCTCCTTACAACTTTCCCTTGTTAGCGGTACCTAAGAAAGGACGGTTTCGGTCCGTGTATGCGTCGATTTAGACATTTTAAATGAGAAAACGATCCCTGACCGCTACCCAGTTCGCTTGCATACCAGATCTTTTTGTCGAAATTGGGGACATAATATTTATAGCTCAATTGATTTGGCGCATGGTTTCTTACAGGTCCCTCTCAGCGAGAGTAGCAAGGGAATATACCGCCTTTTTCAGTGCCCAAGGGACACTATGAATTTAAGCGAATGCCTCTTTCGGTTTATCAGGCAGTCCGATGACTTTTACCAGGTTGGTGAAGCACAGTTTTGCACGGGTTATTGGGCAAAAATGTTTTTGTGTATGGATGACATCCTGATCGCAAAGGACACGATCGCGCAACCACCTGGAAGTGCTTACAGAAGTACTTAGGAGGCTTAGATTAGCGGGGTTGAAAATCAAGCTAGCCAAGTGCTCGTTCTTGAAAAAGCAGATCACATATCTAGGTCATGTCATATCTAAGGAAGGGGTTAGAGTAAATGACGATAAAGTCAAAGCAATAGCGAATTTTCGCACCCCCAGATCAAAGAAAGAGATTAAGTCATTCCTGGTATCGCCGGTTTCTTCAGGAGGTTCGTAAAAGGGTTTTCTAACATAGCAGCTCCCCTACTGATGTGTTGCCGGGGAAAACGTTCAATTTCAATGGAAGGAACCCAGGCGGAGAGTTTTCAAAGCTTAAAGATGCGCTAATGATCCCCAATCCCCCGGTTTTGAAGTTCCAGATTAAGGACCTTTTACATTAGTGACTGATGCAATCCAGAAAGGCATAGGTGAATGCCTTATACAAAAGTTTGATGGGAAATTTCATCCTATAGCTTTTTATAGCAGGAAGTTCAGGACAAAAGGCAGCAACGAGAAGTCCATGGCCACCATAGATAAGGAAGCCTTTGCAATAGTGTCGAGCTTAGTTCATTTTAAAATGTACTGCTGGGGAATAAAGTAGAAGTCCTTACAGACCACAAACCATTACTCAATCTTTTAATAAACCCGATTTGTCTCCCAAAAGAGCTCGATGGTTTCTAACTATCAGAGATTTTGATGCAAAGCTCAAATATATAGAGGGCAAATTTAATGTTGTTGCGGATGCTCTCAGCAGGAGTTTGTTCATGACGCGGAAGGTTTCCAAGTCGCGCAGGTCATTAACGAAGCCATACAATGGGATATACCTCTCATAGAGCTAAGGCAAGATGAAGACGAGGTTTTAGCAGATGCGAAGCATTTCTGAGAGGAGAATTAGTCAAGAAACGTTATAGCTTGCCTTTTTTCGGGTTTGGAGTTAGAAGGAAATTCTGTTGGTTAGGAAAATTAAATATAAGTTGAGAACCAGTGAAAGTAAAGGAGGATACGACACAGATCGTAATTCGAAAGTCCTAATTCTAGTGGTTTTAGATATAGTTCATTGCAGGTTCGGTAGTCCTCACTTGGGAATAGAAAAAACTTATGATGAGGTTCGGGGCTAAATACATTTGGAAAAATATGGGTAAAGATGTGGAAAATTTCGTAAGGAATTGTGCGGTGTGCAACGCATGTAAGCCTGCTAGGACAACGTCATGCAAATTAGATCGTATCTATACCGAGTAGACCTTTTCAGAGAATACATATGGATGTCTTAGGGAATTTTTTGTGAGTCTAGATATGCGAACAAGTACTTGCTAGTGATAATAGATGAACTTACAAGGATAGTAGAAATTTCCCACTTAAGCATAAAACGGCCGAAGAAGTAGCCATAGCATGTTTTCAATGGTATCGTTTTGCAGATATGGTTCACCCGAAGTTCTATTAACCGACAATGGAGGGAATTTGTGAAACAAAACCTTGGAGTGTTTAGCTGAATTCATGGAATACAGAAGTAACAATTATTCCATACAGACCCGAGGCTAATGGGTTGTGCGAACGAGCAAACAGGAAAGTGCTCGAAGCGCTCAGAAAAACGGTAGGTGGTAATGATAGAAATTGGGACAGATATATTAAGTTGTTAGACATAGCATTAACACCATGGTTAGCGATTCAATTAAAATGTCCCCTTTTGAAGCTTTGCTTGGTTATCCAGCGCGAGGCACATTTGATATGTTAACTACGCCACACCAGGGGGAGGATACGGTTGAAGCGCTGATATCCACAGCGAGAGAGAGACACGCATGTCTCAGCCGTAATCTCGAGTCCACAACCATAGATATGGTTCAGACGAGTATTATGTAAATCATTTCTGATCCCAAGATGAATGTCGGTGATAAGGTATTTTTAAACTTAACGTGAGAAATGAGTTAAATTACAAACTAGGCCCGAAGTTTGAAGGTCCTTTTAAAGTCATTGGAAGATAAAATTGGAAATAGGTTTGTAGTTTTAAATGAACGAACAGGTCAGTCGAAGCTAACCACATATCTCGAAATTGAAAGTTGGTTGTGGCAATTAATATATGATCGCGCAATTGCATTCATTTTTCCTTTTTTTTTTTTCCTTGTTATCTGTTTTTGTAATTTGATGACAGAATGGCTTCGCATTTTTTTCCTTCATCTTTGTTGTTTCCTTCTAATGTTTTTCTCTCTTATTATATGTAAGTCTGCGGCGTTTTGGCGTAAGATTTCGGGGTTAATATTTTTCGGCAAATTTTTGCTTTAGCTGAGAAACGGGATGGTCTTTTTAGCGTGGGGTCAGTAATTAAATAGAGGAATTATTTATGTCACCTGAGTGGTGTTATTATTAAGATGATGGTTTATGTATAATGAAATGGTTCTGGGGAGTGTGCTTACGAAGTTCAGTACTAAACATTTTTTTTTGAGAGTCACGAGTTTCTAGCGTCGCGAGTTTGAATATGCTGCAATGCGAAGCACCTGACGTGTTCATAGGTGGGTTTCTTTTTTTTTTGCTAAAGTTGCTGTAAGGAGTCCGGTTGCGAACCTTCCCTTTGGAATTGATTACTCGGGGATTTGCACGGTTTTCGGAGATGCTGATTATGACATTTCACGAGAACGTGTCATGTAAGGGGATTTTTTTTTCTTGTCGATAGGGTTGCTGCGCTAGCAGATTCTGTAACGGTACACATTCCGTTTTGGGAAAAGATGTTGAATTATATGTTCTTTTTTTTTTCTTTCTTTTCTTAACGTCGTCCGAGAAGATTAAACAACTGATGGTTTTCTTTTTCATTTTCTCTTATGTGCGCTGTGTAATGGGGAGGGGAAAGTTAACTTACTATTGTTGTATTATCATATCTTTATTTTTTTTTTCTTCTTTTTCTTTTCTTTTCTTACGAGAGATGTTGCAATGAGGGTTAAGCTCTAAATAGCATTTATCTTTCAGATAGAAGATATAATTTATCAGGGTATGTGGGTTGGATGAAGGGGTGTTCGGCATTATATTTTATGGAGGCTAGTTATATAAACCATAAGAGGGTTTTTACTGTTAAGACTTTATGAGTTCTCTTTGATAGTGTGTTTGTCAGATATGGGATTATTTGTGAGAATTCAGTAGGTAAAGATTATTTGGTTTAGCGAGGAATTTTTCTTTTTTTAATATTTGATTAGTAGTTTGAATATATTAATTAGTGAGAATTTGTGGGGTAACAACAAGACTTTAGTTATTTTATGACCATGTAGACCTTTTAAATACGGACACACAATGACTGGAGAATTCCCAACTCTACGTGAGTATGGCAAGGGAGACGACTTTCGTTCTACAGTACCAGAGGTTGAGTCAAGTCTCACACAATGTCATTTTGTGGACTGCCTTGGCAAAGGATGAGATTTCTTCGATATAATTTCTGGGATAAATCAGGATCTACAGTCTTCGATGAGGTGGGTGCGAGTAGCACTTGCATAGAATAACGGGGTGGTGACCACGTTTACTTCAGTAGAAAACGTCGAATCTACAGTTTTCGCGACGGGGAGGTGTTGATACACTCACGAGGGTCGCAAGACGCTGATAATGGCGCGTGCTGAGTTGTTTCGAGTTGGGTTACGTACTCGACCTACGTCTACAACAATTCGCTCATTCTACAGGGGTCCCAGCTGTTTGACAGTTCCTGCAGGATCTTACAGACTTCTTCATGGTACTTACTCGGCGTGTCTACAACTCGTCGATAAAGGTGTTTCACCGACGCCTACACGGAAGCCATAAGGCGGTTCGAATCCCGCCTACAGTGGAGTCCGTTATAGTCCCGCCACTCGAAGATAGTGGTGAAGATGAACCTTTTTTTTTTCGATGACCGCTATATTATACCAATAGTAATGA
>NC_087202.1:87194894-87200119 GCF_015104395.2 Macrobrachium nipponense | reverse complement strand
CCCCATTATGATCATGGAATCTAAAATACAGTTTTAATAGATGAGCCAACGTAAATTATACGGTACTGAGGACATACATATTTGTATACGATTCCCGATTCATTAGAAGGTGGCACTTTTTCTTTATGGTTAACAAAATTCTTAATTTTGCAGTTGTTATAGAATATTACTGAAGGGGTGTTTATTTGTGGGAAATAATTGCTAAAGATTGAATACATTTCATTAGAAATTCGTGCTATTTTGAAATACAAAGGCATCTTTTTAGGACCAAATGGTTTTGGAGGGTGTGTGTGTACATTTTGTTTGAAAAGACTTAAATTTTTACAGAGCAACTTATCGGTAAAACCATTATCATTACCAAAAATCTTAAAGAACAACAGTTCTTTATGAAATTATTCATGTGTACTGATAAGTCTAAAAGCTCAAAAAAGCAAAGAGGTAAAAGTATTAAGTTTAGAAGCCTTATACAAGCACTGAGAAAATTCCCCCCTAGATCAGTAAATGTTGGTTTCCTATAGACCGTCGTATCAAAATCAGTACTTTGTCGAGAAATGAGTTCATCTAAAAAAGGTAACAGGCTGTTTTGGTCTAATTCATTAGTGAACTTTATCTTATGCTTTGCATTTGTGCAGTTCAGAAACAGGTTGGCTTGCTGCTCGCTCTCGAATATCAAAAAGACGTCATCCACGTAAAGTTGGCATAATTTGGGTTTAAAGTCAATGAATGTGTGTAATCCATGTATTTGTTCATAATATTGGCAATCGAATAAAAAGTAAGTGTCGTTTATAGCCAGTTCAATGAACCTTCTAAACTTTCCTTGTGAAATTACCAATACATTTATCGTTCTAATAGATTTTGGACGATAAAATATCGATTGTTTCATTTGTTGGAACGTTGGTATCAAGAGAGGAAATGTCCAAACTGACCATAAAATCGTTTCCCTGCAATTTCATACATTTTAGTTCGTCAAAAAAGTCATAGAATTATTTAATGTATAATCATTCAAAACATATTTCTTAATATAAGAGGAATTGTGTATTTGGCTAGTTTATGATTATGAGTTTTATATACAGAGAGGATAGGTCTTAGAGGTATACCAGGTTTGTGTACTTTTAGCAAACCGTACATTTCGCCCGGGTTTGACCTGTAGCATATGTCTTTGTATTGTTATTCCCTAATTTTTTATTTCGTTTTTAAGTATCCTTAAGTACCGTTTTAGTTTGTCTTCTGATAACATGTTTTTTGAGCGGATCTACCTTCTTATGAATCGGGAATCGTATACAAATTTGTATTTCCTTAGTGCCATCTAGTGTACCTTGGGTCATCCCTTAAAACTGTATTTCAGGTTCCATGATCATAAGGGACTAAGTTGTAGAACTGGCAAAGGCTTTATACTCAGCCATATTGGATCACTGCGATGAGATCTGCGATATTAATGTGAATGTTGAAGATTTCAATATCATATTTAGAGATATGGTTGAGAACGTTAGATTAGCAGAATCTTTGTATATAAGGAAATTAAAACCTGCTCTAAATGTGGACTCGTCCTGTTTCCCTTTGAGGTTTTGATTTTAGTGTTGCTATAATTTTCGTTTTTCAATATATGTATACTCATTAATATTTTATATTTTATATATGGATACTCATTAATAATATTTGGACATTTTATATTTCTTAGGACTTGAAAATGAACGAAGTATTGTTTAAACCGTTGTTGGAAGATTACGAATGCAGCACAATAAAGATTTTAAATTAGAAGATGCTTTGGATCGTCTTCGGCCTTCGACTTATATAAAAACTAAGATTTCCTGCCACCCAGGCTACTTCTGAATGTTATTATATATATATATAAAGATATATATATATATATATATATTATATATATATATATATATATATATATATATACACACTATAAGTAATATCATATAAATGTATACATATGTATATATATATATATATATATAGTATATATATACAGACATACAAAGAGAGAGAGAGAGAGAGAGAGAGAGAGAGAGAGAACTGCATTCTCAAACACCTTGACACGCAAATATGCACTCACACACATATGTATGTATGTATAGGCTATAGTATATATACATAAGTACATTCTTGCATATATGAGTATACTAGGTGACCAACCTGGTGGTGCCCAGGAAAACTCTGAAGGACAAAAAAATTTTCCTGCACCTCCTTGTGCTTGACTGTGTCCACGGATTTGTCCCATTTATCCATGTATTATTGATGTGACTGTCTCTTATACTCAGGTATTACTGGACTGACTGTCCTATTATCCAGGTATTACTATAGTGACTGTCCCATTTATCCAGGTATTACTGTGGTAGCCCCGTTTATCTAAGAATTACTGTACTAACTTTCCCTTTTATCCAAATATTACTGTTCTAACCTTCCAATGTATCCAGATATTACTGTAGTGACTGTCTCATTTATCCATGTATTACAGTGGTGACTGTCTCATTTATCCATGTATTACAGTGGTGACTGTCTTTTTATCCAAGTGACTATCCATTTTATTGAGACATTACTGTGGTGACTGTCCCCCTAGATATTACTGTGTAACTGCCCATCTCCAGGCATTGTTGTTCTGTGTGTCCCTTTTATCAAGGAATTACTGTGCTGACTGTCCTTTTATCCAGGTATTACTGTGGTAACTCCCAGTTATCCAGGTATTACTGTGGTAACTCCCAGTTGTCCAGGTATTACTGTGGTAACTCCCATTTATCAGGCATTACTGTGCTGACTATCCAGGTGGTAATACTTGAGTGACTATCCCTTTTATCCAAAGCATTACTGTGCTGACTGCCCATTTACCCAGGTTTTACTGTGGCGACTGTCCATTTTACCCAGTTAGTATGGTGGTAACTGTCTGTTTTATCCAGACATTACTGTGGTGGCTGTCCCATTTACCCCCAACTACTTAGAACTAAACACACCCCCCTACAATTAAACACCCCCCACTTAACTGAAGCACCCCCACAAAACCTAAGCATACCCCAACTAAACCTAAACACAACCGCCGCTAAACCTAAACACACCCCCTGATAATCTAAAGACATCCCCTCTAAAAGTAAACACAAACGCCTACTACACCTAAACACACCCCCACTAAACCTTAAAACAAAACTTGATGCAGAATTATTAATCAAAGGAAAGAAAAGCATTCTCAATAATATATTACTATGGTCTGTAGGGCATGAAATGAGGTATAATAAAGCCATAAAGTTTATTTACCACATAAGTTACAGAGGGAAGGGGAAAGGGGGATGGGGGAATGGGAAGAGGAAGAAGGTATACTTGACACCTAGCCTACTATCTATGTTGGGTCAAATGATGACCTCGTGCCAAATTTTGTCTAGATCGGTAAAACGGTGCGGATGTCTATTGAGGACAAATCTACGAACTTACAAATTTACAAACATTCACTTGTATTAAATAGACACACACACACACACACACACACACACACACACACACACACACACACACACACATATATATATATATATATATATATTATATATATATATATATATATATATATGTGTGTGTGTGTGTGTGTAGGTATATATATTATCGAGTGTTTGTGCGCATGTGTCTGCGTGTGTGTGTGTTTGAAGAAAATGAAATTCTCTCTCTCTCTATCTCCTCCTCCTCCTCCTCTCTATGTTATTCTCGCTATCTGCTATCTCGTCTTCCCTCTTCCTCTTAAGCAAACCACATGAAATAATCTAGTGGTTTACAAACGAGATTTGACGTCTCTTTTGTTGGCGGATTTATCGTAGACGAAAGATTTGCATAATCCATTCCCGTATCTGACAAACCTGTCCACCGGGGACCCGGCTTTTAGCGATTTTATTGGGAATGGGTGGATAAAGATGGGACCCTAACTTTTGGAATGAATCAGTTCTGTAAGAATGTTGGGGGGAAGTTGTAACTGGCAGACTTTGTGATGACAAAGGAAAAATTACTATTATTTTTAGGAAGACGTTTGCCAAAAAAGGTAGTTCCTAAAGGTGAGTCAGCATACGTTGTAGTTTAACAGTATTTTATTCGCTATAGAATTCCAGTACTTTAGCTCTGAATTGAAAGATTTGAGTGACATAAAAGAAGTGATGGTATGGTAAACAATTGTGGAAAATGTTAGATAAAGCTATACAAAATCATGTTACTTTAATCTCTCTCTCTATCTCCTCTTTTCATTTTGTTCAATACATTTTTTGTCATTTATTTATGAAACTAAAACAAGAATAGTATACCCTTTCCTTGTCTGTAGAAATTCCATACTCTTTCACCACTCGGCTACTTAAACTTTTCTCATTCAATTAGCGAATATTACTACTTCAAACGTGGGGAGGAAATTCTTTCCATCCTTCGCTTTTTCATCCGTTCTCAGCCACAGAAGCAAATTATATATATATACTTATTATATATATAATATTATATATATATATATATATATATATATATATATATATTATATTATATATATATATATATGTGTGTGTGTGTGTGTGTGTGTGTGTGTGTGTGTATGTATGTATGTATGCATTGTCGCCTATTCCAAATGCCCTGCATGGAATGCTATTGCTTTCTATGGGTTACCTTCCTATCTCTCATTTTCCTTCGGGTTTCTCCTTCCTTTAAAAACTAGGCCCAATGCTTCTTCCGTGGCTAAGGCCTAATCGTATACTAATTTTCTTTTATTCTTTTTTGTTTTTTGAGGATTAGGCTAGGAAAACTATTAGCTATGTAGGTCCCATAGGCCTATTTCTTTAAAGCATCAATGCTTAGACACCTTTCGTTCCAGCCTCCAGAGATCGACACTAGACCCCTTATTTCCTTCACAACAATATAATGCTGGCAAAGGACCAGTTACATCTAAACCATATCACAAATCAGAAAATTGTTGTTCTAGTTAAAAATGTCCTCGTGATAAATGACACCCTCGAGTAATAGAACATTAAAACCTCTGAAAAGTTCTTCAACTCCAACTTCACGCTCCACCTGCAGCAATCAAGTCATTTCACTCGGAAACAGAAAGTTCTTCATTGTTGTGGGAATTACTGATGTGCTTCCAAAGCCATCAGCTCTTCCGCTCTGCTGAAACCCGGATAATATTCGTCCGGTTAAAAGTTCATCTTTCGGTCGCTATTTATTCCCTCCATTCGCTGTGTTAACTTTTGAATATTGTTAGATGGTGA
>NC_087202.1:87182394-87189894 GCF_015104395.2 Macrobrachium nipponense | reverse complement strand
CTTTGTGCAAAGGAGAGAACAAGCGGTTGCTCTAAGTGTCGGGAGAAAACGCCCATCGAAAAGGTAAGACACGTTCTTTAAAAACTTAGAAAATCTGTTACCTTTTGGAAAAGAGAGAGAAGTTGTGGAAATATTCTCTTTACGTAAATACTTTGAAAAGAGTGACGTGGGGTGTCTATATAACTATTATCTTTATTTACAGATGGGTCCGATTCCATGGTTGATTAGGAATGGATTCTCTAACTGATAACTGACTAATACTAGAACAATGTGACTTGTTTGGGGTTTGAGAATGTAACCTTAGTCCGGAAGGTAGAATGTTATCTTATTGGTTTTCTTTATGGGCAGATTTGGGTGTATTTGCCATTATGACTTGTTAATCATTTTGTTCTTTGTTATAACCAATTGCTTTGGGAAATAAATGATATTTTTGTATATTTACGCAGTCTTAATAAGCCTCGTGACATCTTACAGACAGGGCACCGTTGGCAACAGGTAAGAGTTCCCAGTTTGTGTAGTTTAGGGAATAAGGGGGGTGTAATAGTGGTGCCAGCGGTAAAGGCTTTTTATATATTTTTCAAGCTGTAGGTACGCTCCGAAGGGACTGGTGACCAGTTAGAAATAGGGGGTTTCGGTTTTTATTTTGATAGGAGAAGGGGTTATTAATCATGTCACAGGCAACTCGGGTCACTACTGCTGATTCGACAGAGAGAAGGCTGTTCCTCAGACAGTCTTCCTTCTCCCCAAGCCAAGTCAGTTGATTTCTTGAGATTACGGAATAAAGGTGTTTAAAAAGAGAGAAAAAGGGGGGGGGGGGGGGGGGGGGGGAAGTTTAGTTTTCGACATATTAAAGTGTTTCGCAGTTCGCGCATGTTTGCGGTGTATGTGAATTCGGTTTACGGTCATATGAAGACGTTAAGTGTATTTTTCGAGTTTTTTTTTTCTTTCTTATTTTTTCCTCTTTTTCTTTGTTTTGTGGATTTTCTTTAACCTTTTTAACTTTTTGTTCTGTTCAGGTTACTTGTGTTTGTGTGTGGCGAACTTGCCTGAGTGGGATTTTTGCGGCAAGTCGGGCCAAGGAGAGAGAGAGAGAGAGAGAGAGATGAGAGGAGAGAGAGAGAGAGGCGAGTTAGCTCGGAAACACCTTACGTTCTTTCTTTCCTATCCCTTTCTTGTTATTATTATTATTTTTTTTATTGTCATTTTCGTGGGGTTGATTTTGTGATTGGGGACGGGGCACGCTTACCTTTTGTTATCTGTTGTTGGGGAAAATTTTTTTTTTTTTCCTTGATTGGGTTTAGTGTATATAAGTACATTGATGTTATTGAGATCGGGGAACAGCCTTGGGAAACAAGATAAAATGGCAGATACCAAACGACGACGCTACTACATCACGTGACGAACATTTCTGCGGGGGTCAGCCCGTTCAAAGGGATCGTGGATGTCCGCTTTGCTCACAAACCTGTGAATATTTTCATAGAAGGAGTTAATAACTATTCAGTGGGAAGAATATAGTAGACGATGTAGAGGCATTCAGAGAGGCGAAAGCTTTGCTAGATTTCAATAAGGGAGACCTCAGTCATAGGGTCAAGGAGTTTTCCAATTTAACGAAATGTCGTACCTGGACAGACTTGCAAGCATTTTTTGAAAACAGCATATGGCTCAAAGGAACACGGAGATATGGTGAGAGACCTTCGAGTCTTTATAAAACTACGGAAAGGCACTAATAGCCTTGTAGAACATAGTTCAAAGCTGTTTGACGCAGTGGCAGATTGGGTAGGAAAATTGAAAACATCTAAATGGGTTACAGGGGATAATCTCCCTCTAAATAATGTTCATAAACTGATCTATTTTTCCCTGCTCTTACACGAGGTACCCGATGCAATAGTGGATAGCTTTGATGAAAAGGTTGAGCCTACCTCAGACGAAGAATTACTTTATACCCAAATAGATAAACACAGGTCTAAATGTCCCACCGTAGATAGCATGATTTTTAACGGGACAGACCCGAAGGATAGAGTACAGAGAGACACGGAACTTTTTCCTCAGCGTCTGTGCGCAAAAGTTGAGTATAACAAAAAGATCGTTCGATCAAAAGCAACAGGCAGTTGCGTTGTTTCAAAACTTTGGCCAAATTTAAAAAACCCAGACATTGCCAAAGAAAATTGTGTAGGGTTAAATATTGCGGAATGTGTAAAAGTTACTGGGCATTATTGGCAGTCTTGTCCGTCTCAGATACGGAGAGATGCGAGGCCTGCACCGCAAGGTTCTGGTAATTATAATGTGAGAACTTCCCAGGCGGGTCAACCAGAGGGCAAAGGGATCGGCGAAATTTTTGGAAGCCCGATCAACAAAAAGGGTACAGGTGATTGGTACATGCCATTGTGGTCTCGTGGGGGACGCCCCAGAGCCCAAGCCCATAGTCTATGGAACAGTAGGGGATGTGGATATCCCGGTTTTCATAGACACTGGGGCATCAATAAATCTATGGACTATAATTTGTATCAGTCCATGTTCTCCAATTACCCTTTGCAACCCTCAACGGAGACGGTGTGTGATGTGCAAGCTCATAGATTAAACACCCTGGGTTGTGTACAAATACGGTTTGCTCTGGGTGACAGAGTGTTAACAGAACCTTTTTTGGTAATAAAAGGAATTGCCTTAGGTAATAAAATCTTGTTGGGTCATCCTGCTTGTAGAAGACACAAGATTCGATCCATGCGGGTGCTAATGGGATAACAATCGGGAAAATGAATTACCTCATACCATATGAGGACGTGAATAGAATGGAGGACATGGAGGTTATTGAAAGTAGGAGAGGTGCTCGGTGGTATTAATTGCGGTGATACGGGTGTTATGGGGAAAGGTAATGTTAAAACACACGTTGGTGATCTGGGAGATGATTACGGGGGTTCTATCAGAGTTCATAGTGGTAACAATGATACTAACAATGCTGGTGATGATACTAATATGGATGTTGTTTCTGATACTAACAATGCTGGGGATAATACTGAGGGTGGTAATTTGTATGGGGCGGTGTTTTATTTGAAGACATTATGTTACTACCAGGTTCAAAGGTTATGGTAAAAGTTAAATTGAAGGAAATGAGAAAACCCACAGATGTGTGTGTTATTGAAAACAGCGAAAAGCTCAGAGGAGTTGTTAGCATGGCATCGGTGAACAGTGTATCCAAGAATGGGGTTACGTGCGTGGAGCTATTAAACTGTAATGAATAACAGTTAGGAGATACCAGAAAAATACATATATAGTAGACTTCCATGATTGGAACTGCGATAGTGGTTCTGTGGCTATCGTAGAGGGGACCTGTTTTTCGGAGGCAGAAATACAATCAAGGAAACAAACATTTAGTGAACATTTGGCTAATGTGGATTATAGCGAACACGTTGAAGCGATAAGCGGGCTCTTGGCGGAATTTGGGGATACAGTAGCCTTGCAAGGTGATAAATTGGGGTTGACTAATGTCTTAGAGCATAAGGTAAATTTGGAGAGCACAAAACAAAACCTATTTATATTCCTGCATATCGCATACCTTTCAAAATCAGAGAACAGGTAGAGAAAGAAGTTAATAGATGGGAAGAAGAAAGGAATCATTAGACCCAGTGTGTCTCCTTACAACTTTCCCTTGTTAGCGGTACCTAAGAAGACTGTTCGGTCCGTGTATGCGTCGATTTTAGACGTTAAATGAGAAAAACGTATCCCAGACCGCTACCCAGTTGCGTGCATACCAAGAATATTTTTGTCGAAATTGGGGGACATAATTTATAGCTCAATTGATTTGGCGCAAGGTTTCTTACAGGTCCTCTCAGCGAGAGTAGCAAGGAATATACCGCCTTTTCAGTGCCCAAGGGACACTATGAATTTACGCGAATGCCTTTCGGTTTATCGGGCAGTCCGATGACTTTACCAGTTTGTGAACACAGTTTTTGCACGGGTTATTGGGCAAAAACAAAAATGTTTTTGTGTTATATGGATTGACATTCTGATCGCAACGGACACGATCGCGCAACAACCTTGGAAGTGCTTACAGAAAGTACTTAGGAGGCTTAGATTAGCGGGGTTGAAAATCAAGCTAGCCAAGTGTTCGTTCTTGAAAAAGCAGATCACATATCTAGGTCACGTCATATCTAAGGAAGGGGTTAGAGTAAATGACGATAAAGTCAAAGCAATAGCGAATTTTCGCATCCCCAGATCAAAGAAAGAGATTAAGTCATTCCTGGGTATCGCCGGTTTCTTCAGGATGGTTTCGTAAAGGGTTTTCTAACATAGCAGCTCCCCTAACTGATGTGTTTGCGGGAAGACGTTCAATTTCAATGGAAGGAATCCCAGGCGGGAGAGTTTTCAAAAGCTTAAAGATGCGCTAATGAATCCCCCGGTTTGAAGTTTCCAGATTTTTTTTAAGGAACCTTTTACATTAGTGACTGATTGCAAGCCAGGAAGGCATAGGTGCATGCCTTATGCAAAAGTTTGATGGGAAATTTCATCCTATACTTTTTTATAGCAGGAAGTTCAGGACAAAAGGCAGTAACGAGAAGTCCATGGGCCACCATAGATAAGGAAGCCTTTGCAATAGTGTCGAGCTTAGTTCATTTTAAAATGTTTACTGATGGGGAATAAAAGTAGAAGTCCTTACAGACCACAAACCGTTACTTGATCTTTTTAATAAACCCAGTTTATCTCCCAAAAGACTCGATGGTTTCTAACTATCAGAGATTTTGATGCAAAGCTCAAATATATAGAGGGCAAATTTAATGTTGTCGCGGACGCTTTGAGCAGGAGTTTTCATGACGCGGAAGGTTTCCAAGCGCGCAGGTCACTAACGAAGCCATCCACAATGGGATATACCCCTCATAGAGCTAAACAAGATGAAGACGAGGTCTTAGCAGATGCGAAAGCATTTCTGAGAGGGGAATTAGTCAAGAAACGTTATAGCTTGCCTTTTCAGGTTTGGAGATTAGAAGAAATCTGTTGGTTAGGAAAATTAAATATAAGTTGAGAACCAGTGAAAGTAAAGGGATACGACACAGATACGTAATTCCGAAGTTCTAATTCCAGTGGTTTTAGATATAGTTCATTGCAGGTTCGGTAGTCCTCACTTGGGAATAGAAAAAACTTATGATGAGGTTCGGGCTAAATACATTTGGAAAAATATGGGTAAAGATGTGGAAAATTTCGTAAGGAATTGTGCGGTGTGCAACGCATGTAAGCCTGCTAGGACAACGTCATGCAAATTAGGATCGTATCCTATACCGAGTACACCTTTTCAGAGAATACATATGGACGTCTTAGGGAATTTTTGTGAGTCTAGATACGCGAACAAGTACTTGCTAGCGATAATAGATGAACTTACAAGGATAGTAGAAATTTTCCCACTTAAGCATAAAACGGCCGAAGAAGTTATGCCATAGCATTTTTCAATGGTATCGTTTGCAGATACGGTTCACCCGAAGTTCTATTAACCGACAATGGGAGGGAATTTGTGAACAAAACCTTGGAGTGTTTAGCTGAATTCATGGGAATACAGAAAGTAACAATTATTCCATACAGACCCGAGGCTAATGGGTTGTGCGAACGAGCGAACAGGAAAGTGCTCGAAGCGCTCCAGAAAAACGGTAGGTGGTAATGATAGAAATTGGGACAGATATATTAACGTTGTTAGAGCATAGCATTAACACCGAGGTTAGCGATTCAATTAAATGTCCCATTTTTGAAGCTTTGTTTGGTTATCCAGCGCGAGGCACATTTGATTTGTTAACTACGCCTCACCAGGGGGAGGATACAGTTGAAGCGCTGATATCCACAGCGAGAGAGAGACACGCATGTCTTAGCCGTAATCTCGAGTCCACAACCAGAGATATGGTTCAAAAGAGTATTAGTAAATCATCTGATCCCAAGATCACCTGTCAGTGATAGGTATTTTTTAAAACTTAACGTGAGAAATGAGTTAAATTACAAACTAGGCCCGAAGTTTGAAGGTCCTTTTAAAGTCGATTGAAGAGAAAATTGGAAATAGGTTTGTAGTTTTAAATGAACGAACAGGTCAGTCGAAGCTAACACATACGTCGAAATTGAAAAGAATTGGTTGTGGCAATTAATATATGATAGCGCAATTGCATTCATTTTTCCTTTTTTTTTCTTGTTATCTGTTTTTTGTAATTTGATGACAGAATGGCTTTGCAGTTTTTTTTTCCTTATCCTTTGTTTCCTTCGAATGTTTTTCTCTCTTAGTTGTATGTAAGCGTCTGTCGCGTTTTTGGCGTAAGATTTCGGGGTTAATATTTTTTCGGCAAATGTTTGCTTTAGCTGAGAAACGAGATGGTTTTTTTTAGCGTGGGGTCAGTAATTAATAAATGAGGAATTATTTATGTCACCTGAGTGGTGTTATTATTAAGATGATGGTTTATGTATAATGAGATGGTTCTGTGGTGTGCTTACGAAGATCAGTACTAAACATTTTTTTTTGAGAATCATGAGTTTCTAGCGTCGCGGGTCTGATTATGCTGCAATGCTAAGCACCTGACGTGTTCATAGGTGGGTTTTCCTTTTTTTGCTGAAGTTGCTGTAAGGAGTCCGGTTGCGAACCTTCCCTTTGGAATTGATGACTCGGGGATTTGCACGGTTTTCGGAGATGCCGATTATGACATTCACGAGAACGTGTCATATAAGGGGATTTTTTTTTTTCTTGTCGATAGGGTTGCTGCGCTAGCAGATTCTGTAACGGTACACATTCCTTTTTGGGAAAAGATGTTTGAATTATATGTTTTTTTTCTTTCTTAACGTCGTCTGAGATGATTAAACAACTGACAGCTTTCCTTTTCTTTTCTTTCTCGTTCTGTCAGATGCTGAAATATTGTTTAATCGTCGCCCTGGGATTAGTGGCGCGCTTGGCAAAGACGAAAGTACGCCTGGGTCCCGGAGTGCTAATTGAAGAAGAACCACTTAGTATGGTTATCATCTGATAAAATTACGCTGAGCATCGAGTTCGAAAGTTTGGGTTCAGCCAGGTTAGAACTCGAAGATCGCGAAGCAGAGTCGAAGGACTGATAAACACGTTAGACGAACTTGAGACTACAAGAAACTTGTCTGCATCACTGGGACGTCTCTTTAACGGGTCTCTTAAACGGAAATAAAATAACTGCAAACAGGGTCCAAGGCAAGATCGGGGAAACACTCACTTGGGTCCCAGAGACAAAAACCAGTTGGGGAGGGACCCGCCTAGAAGACAGAAAAGGGCAGTGCAGTTGTTGGCGGCGGGGGGTGTAGCTATTGCAGCCATAGCAGGAGTGGCAATAGCGAGTTTGGTGAAGGTTGGAATATTAGAGGCGGAACTCGCCGAACATGGGAAAGCTCTGAATTCTCTAAGAGGGAGAAATGAGAAATTAGAAAACGGATTTAATGAGTTGAGGAAATCAAGTAACATATTACACGCGACATTAAAAAGGGATCCGAGAAGACCTAGGACGTCACCATAACATTTTCACT
>NC_087202.1:87149894-87167394 GCF_015104395.2 Macrobrachium nipponense | reverse complement strand
TTCTCTGAAATATTCAAGTTCCTATGGAGCTAATTCAGTTCCAGAATATCAGGCAATTTCAACCATTTCCCTTAAGTTTGAAATTCTGGAAATTGTGGGAAACTTATAATGCCAAGTTAAACTTTCAGGGGAATTAAGGTGGGCAGGTTCTGTCAATCCTTCTGAATCCATTTACTCCGGGGAATGATAACATTTCTTTATAGCATGATTAAAAAATCCTCCAGCCTTATATCTGCTGCATGCTATGTTTGCTTAAAATCTTTAACAAAAAATATGGGGAGACTGGTATTCTACCCTCCTTCTTGGAAGATTGCAGTTGTTGTTCCCATTAGGAAATTCATTGAAGGATCCACCACCCCTTCCTACAAGATATAGGCCAATATTCTCTTGCAAGTTGTCCCCAGGCTGTGCAAATTGTTTGAGAAGATAGTGACTCCTTTAGACTAATGTGGCATCTAGAGAGGGGTTTTTGTTTGTTGCATATGTCCCAGTTTGGCTTTAGGAGAAATCGTTTTCCAACTCCTGGACCCTCTAGGTACCGATTATCAACCCAAAGTTCAACAAGGTTTTCCCTCAAAACGATGTCCAAGATTGGATTGGATTCTTCTTCGATTTCGAAAAAGCCTATGACCACTACTTTGGCGTTTTGGTATTATTAAGCAGCTTCCATGAACAATGGGAATTCAAGGTAGTATGTTTAAATTCATCATATGAATTTGTAAAGTGATAGATATAATTAAAGATAGAATTGGGAAATTCGTTTGTCTAATGCTTTAGAGCTTGCGGGAAGGAAGGCGGTCCCCACAAGGTAGTGTATTTCAGTGTCACCCTTATTTGATGTGGCCTACAAATAACATTGTTGAATGTGGGTCTCACCTCCAGTAAAGGCATCGTTTTTGTTGGGATGAACCTTGCTATTATTTTGCCACTAGTTATGATGCTATTGCAGCTTGTTAAGTTAATTTCCGCAAAAGTCCTTTAAATGCAATCAGGCAATTTGGCGGGATTACAATTGCTTTCGATTCCTCCCTTTTCCAGGAACTTGTGGGCAGTTTCGTTTTACTAGAAGTATTAGAAAGGGAAACCAACACGAATATGAAGCTGAGGACACACTAATACCATATTAGGAGGAGGTGAAGTTGTTTTTAGGGGATGATCTTTGATAAGAAAAGCTTAACATGGCTAATCTTATTGACTCCTTTGAAAAATTAAGAAATGAACGAGTGTCCCTTAACATGTCAAAGTAGTCTCGGGTTTTAATTGGGGGCTGCATAAGGAGGTCACGTTACGGTTATTATGAACTCATTATGTAAAATCAAAGCCTTACGTTATGGTTGCCAAGGTCTTACTCTTCAGGCAAGTGCAAGCAAACTTAAGGAGTTGGATGGTAATTCTTCATAGCTGGGGGTCTAGGAAAATGCGTCTGGTGCCATTTAAGGACATCTCCAGTTGAAAGCTTAAAAATATACCGGACACTGAAGAGGTCCTCTAGCACTTATGGTCGAGGGGAAACTGGGTCTTGGCCGGTATCAGGTTCAAGTTTTTTTAAGAGGTTTGCACCCAGAAACCCTGGCAGCAAATCGATTTCTTAGCCAAAAATGATCACAGCCGTTTGCAATAAAGAAAGAAAACAAAGCTGCCAGTTGAACAGTGTGTCTATTAAAAGACCAAAATTATTAAGGGCAATTTGACGTTGCTCTACAAGAGTTTTGCCTCCTTGGTTGACCCAAGAAGGAAGAAGAACCATATCAGTCCTCCCAAAAAAGCTATGGTTGAAAGATAAAGAATCAGGTTCAATGTCCAAGAAGTGATGAAAAGCTCACTTTCTTGATCATGGACCAAATGCCATTCCTTCCGGTTCTATTAGACTATTCACTGATGGATTCAAAGAACATCAAGTGGTGTTTGGAGGTTGTGGCTTGTTGTTGTTCATGAGGTAATAGCTCATTATTTGGGCAGACTTTCTATTAATGCCTCCATTTTTACGGCGACCGAATTGAACTGGCCATTAGCCAAATCCCTTGCAGATTGTTTCTTATGCTTCTACTGGGTAAAATAATTTCATACTTATTACGCAGATTCTTATAGTGCACTCATGCGGCCAACTAAGCATTATATCCCTAAAAACTCCAATTATTCAATATATTAAAGAATGGTTAGTATAGGCTTGGTTCCAAATTCAAATCAGTTCATTTTTGCTCGTCCCTGTACATGCCAGTAGGTTATTTGATCGGTATTCGCAAACTTTGCTGACTATGAAGCTCAAGAAAATGTCCATTACTTAAACTAAAACAAAAAATTCTCTTTCCACCAATATTTCCTGCTACCGACCAGAAATGGACTATTCGCTTCAATTATACAAAACAAAAATAAATGACAAGCGCGTTGGTCTCGTCTGTCTGACCAACAATTAAAAAGTTTTACAGGAAGATTCAGACAAAGGTATTGGAACATTGGGACCAGCAGGCTTCTAACCAAAAAACCGTAGTGGTTTAGAAAACTCATATTATGTTCGTTTGAGAATTGGCCATACTCGATTGACGACAACCGGTTCGTTCTAGAGGGTGGGGGTAACTGCACCCCCAGTCCTGTATGCACGTGTGACCTTCCTCTTACTGGTGGAACACCATTATTATTAACATTGCCATAGGTATTTCTGGCAGCACGGCAGAGGACAATGGATTAGTTGGGCAGGCATACAGCAGAACTCCCTGGTCTGGGATGTAGCAGTTAATAACATTGTTGTTTGGAATCCCTCAGACATTAACTTTTTTTTAATTTTTTGAACTTGTAAATTTAAATTGACCTCTGTTGGGTACAATAGCCCCAAGGTAGTAGTGATACACCTTCAAGTTGTTAATTTATAAAACCATGTTTTTTTATATTGCATGATGTATGAATAAATTCTTTTTTTCATTCTTGTGTTTGCACACTCGAATTGCGAAAGTTATCATTTTTATTTTTGCGGAGGACATCAGTTTTGTTTTTACCATTTGTTTTTTTTTTAAAATCAAACCTTTTATTGTATTTGTTTTAATTTATTAACTTCATCACCATAAATATTGCACCCCAAGCCAACTTTCATTATAGCACGCTGAATAATAAGCCCATTGGATGGATTCCAGTGCTTGGGCTGACGTTGACAGTAGGTTTTGATTGGAAGCTTTTGCTTGCAAGTTGCTTTGTTTTTAGTCGATTAGAGGGTTTGCCAATGCTTTTGCTTTGGCAAAGTGCTTTTACTGACGTCGTTTAGAGGGAATTTACTAGTGATTTTGTTTGCCAAGTGTGCTTTTTACTAAAGTAGTTAACGGGTTTTGCCAGTGCCTTTGCATTCCAGTGCTTTTACGTGACGTAGATAGAGGATTTGTTCAGGCTTGCTTTTGCTTGCAAGTGCTTTCACTGATTGGTCGAATAGGAGGGTTTGCTAGTCCCTGTGCTCGCAAAGGTACTCTTTCTGACGTTGATAAGGGATTATGCTTACAACCGTTTCGTTTCTTTTAAATGCAAAATGCCCGCCAAGAGAAACAGCAGAGGAAGTAATTGCAGAGATAAGAATTCCGCCTGTAGTGGCATCACAAGGGACCTCGAAGGCGAAGGTCCAAGTGCATTGTTCAAAAGGAAAAGCCTTTTGCTTTCGTCCAAGTGTTCAAGCACCTTTTGCAACTTTCTTTTGCAAGCTGTTTTTTTTTTTTGAACCTTTTTTTTGAACGGCCATTTTCAGAAAAAAAGTTATGTTTTATCGGGCAGCTGTTCAGTATTTTTCAAAAGCATTATTACAACTGCTAATACTAATGCTAAAGTTCCATCAATATTAATTTGAATGATAATATGTAATAAATTACGTTCGTTTCCTTTTTTTTTTTTCATAATAATCTTATTTTCAATTAAGAAAGTTTTTTGGAGTCGGCTGAATTTTATCCAGGGAACGTTGTTAATAGTAGATGAGCCGAAGAGATTGGGAAATCCCTTGCCGATTGATGATTCTACTAAAGACCAATAAATATTTCATTCAGGTGGTCAAAATATGGAGATTAGAACAAAGAAGTCCAATAAAAGACTTTGCCGTTTAGGACTGAGAAGCTTAACGGTTTTCTACTGCGGTTATTTAACTCAGTAGAATTTGGCGGGTGAGGGATTAATTAAAAATAGATAGGGTTTAAGCGAGTTGTCAGCCGCTTAATTTACGGTTTCATGACTGGGAGAGGTTAGAGGAATTTGGACCTATCTCGACTTGGATGACGAGAAAAGAAAAAAGTAGATGTTATTTGCGTTCTTGGCAATGAAATGCGATGGAAATGGGAATAAAGCTAAAGACTTGGGTTGGGATGGATATTAAAAGCTATCCTATAGTGGATGCAAATAAAACAAGGTAGAAATGGAGTAGGCCATATTACTGTCTAGTCAACTAAAGAATACAGGAGATTAGAAGTACATAAGAAAGAATGGGCCGCATATCATCAGATTGAAGAAATATGTTAATGGAGGAGGAGGATTCTGAAATATTATAAGTGCATAATGCACCAACAAGAATTGGTTTGCACTTTTGCACAGAAGAAGAGAAAGGGAAATTTTCTGCGGAGGACATGAATGGAATAATGCAAGAACTGGAAGAAACAGGAGGAGGGTTATAGTGGGGGCAGATGTTTGAATTGGCCATGTTCAGAAGTGAAAATGGAATGGGCGATTGGTCGGGCATGGGCATGGCCCATTGGAATTAGGGAGAGAAACCCAGAGAAGGAGAGAGTGTAGTACACTTTGACTGTCGTCACTTGCGATACCTGGCAACCTAGTTAAACAAAACATTTCTTTAAGAAACAAAAAGGGAAACACCTAATAACAAAATATAGGAGTTGGGGGAAGATAACTCCCATATAGGCTACTTCCTGTATAAAAAGGATAAAGCTGGTGGAGGTTCAAGTAAACTGCCAAAGTTTTATTCCAGCGGCGAACCATGTAGCCCCCCAACACAAACTGCTATGTATGGATTGAAGTTAAAAAGGGAAAGAAAACCCAAAGCTAAAGGGATAAGGAAAAAATAAATGGTACAAATTAGAGAAGGAAGGGGATTAAGCAAGAGAGGAGTTTTTAAGAAGGAGGGGTTTGGAGGAGGTATTGATACCAGGGATTTGAAGATGTTTCAAGAATGGTGGGCACGAAAATGGCAGCAGTAATAAGAAGGCATAGAAACGGAGTTGCTAGGAGAGACAAATCCTGGTATCAGAATGGGAAGAAAAGGAGGAGTTGGTGGTGGGATGCAAGAACATTGAGAAAAGTAGTAAAACAAGATAAGAAAGGACAGGCAAAGAAAAGATTGGGAGAGTCACAGTCAGTGGATGACAGAGATAGGTTCAGAAGTAGAAAAAACAAGGCGGTGGATTAAAAAAGGTGGTAGCCCAAGCTAAATGGAAAGGCGTTATGATGATGTGTTAATAATGAGCTTTGGGGGACAAACGGAAGGGATTAAAGAAGATGATCAAGCTATCAAGGCTAGAAATAAGGCAGCCAAACCCAAATATTACACAAATATCAAACAAAAGAACAGGATCAAGATTGGTGTTAGTACTTAGAAAGGTAGGAGGACAGGTGGAAGAGATGGAAAGAATATTTCGAACATTTGTTAAATTGAAAAAACAAAAATAAATAGACTGAATAAGAGAGGATGGGCAAGCGAACATTGGCATGGGTAATGAGGGCTTTCTAGGCAAGAGGTACTAAATACCACTGAAGAAGCTGAAGAATGGGAATGCAGCCGGACCAGACCATGATTTCCATGTGAGGGAGGCATTGGAAAAGCATTAGGGAGATGAAGAGTGGGATAATAACTGTACGGCCTTATGGATAAAGATAATTGAACAGGGAAAATATACCAAATGAGTGGCGTGGGAGGTTATAATTGATCCCAAATTTTTAAAGGGAAGGCCGATGTCCAAGAGTGTGGTAATTATAGGGGCATCAAATTGATGTCCCAACCCCACTTTGAAGCATACTCGGAAAGGATGATAAATGCTAGAACTGGAGAGAAAGAAGTACAGATATGGAACAAAAGAGGCAGATGGGATTTATGAAGGGGAAGGGAACAACAGATGGTAATATTTTTGTCTGATGGCAACTAATGTAAGAGAAGGCTTAATGACCGTAGTCACCCCGAGACAAAAAAAGACAAAAAAAAAAAAAGGGGTATGGTGGAGTCTGAGGGAGGAAGATGGGTGTCAAGAGAAAGTAACGAGCGAGTTGATACAGAAAGGCATGTACCGGAATGTATTTTAAACAAGTTGAGGAAGCAGTTATTGGGGCTAGACAGATGGGTTTTTGAGGTGAGGAGTCAGTATTGGATTACACCAGGGAGGGCTATGACGCGCCATTTATCTTTAAAACCAATAGTGATGGATGTTATTAAATAGAAGGAACGTAAGGGAGGCAGTACCAGGAACCAATATTTGAGGCAGATGATATTGTTCTGTGCGCAGAGAGCCTCACGGGAAGATTTGGAATGGAAATGAAATTGGGAAAGATGGAGACAAGTTACTGGAGGACAGAGGAATGAGGAATAAGAGAATATAAGTACAGAATTATTATATGTACCACCACCCTGAGGGGGATGAACTCGAGAGTAAAGTATTCAGCCTTGGTGGAGAGCAAACAAGAAAGTTGATAAAGTTTAAGTATTTGGGATCTTTTTTTTTTTTTTTTTAAACCCCGGGTGCCCCCACCCCCCCTGGAGGAAGTTGGAATCAAGAACAAGTAAAACATCGGGTACAAGGCAGGCTGGGACAACCTGGAGAGTGGCCTCTGGAGTTTCTTTGTGACAAAAGCATACCGTTTACGTTAAAAGGAAAATTTCACAAAGACGTGGTGGGTAAGAAACAGCCAATGCTGTAATGGTACGGAAACAGCAAGCAATGAGAAGAAAAAACAGAGCAATGAAGCAAGATGGATTGCTGGCCAGAAATGAGAATGCTTAAGGTGGATGTTCTGGGGTAACAAGAAGAGGATAGGATCAAAATTGGAACTACACAAGAGGGTCGGACCTAAGGTGGGGTGGCAAGTATCAAAGAAATTGGGCGAGGATGGGGCAGGCTGAGATGGTATGGGACAATCTGTTGAGGAGAAGATGAACGACCAGGCTGGGAGACATAACTATGGGGTATGGAGGTTTCTAGGAAGAAGAAGCAAGCAGGGAGGACCCAAGAAAGAAAGATGGAAGGTACTGTGTGAGGAGGAGACTTCACTGAGAAGGGAAATTGATGAGGCAGAAGCGCGCAGGATAGAAATAGGATGGAAATGGTCCTCATCCGAAATGGTGACCCCATAATAAAAATGGGAACCAGTCGGGTAAGTAAAGAAGAATAACAAAAATAGAATTCAGTACTTCAATAATAGGGTCATCTAGATCATTTATTAAGCAGGATCTATTAAAGTTGTTATCCTTATTAAAAACTAGAAGGATCACATTCCACTTCATTACGTTTATCATGTATTGATTTATTTTGGTTATTAGGTACTGTTTTTATCGAGGTTAACTTGGAAATGGTAATATGTTGGTTAAATCGCCATTAACTCATGTCATTGACGATTATCATTAATTATTCAGATCAATTATTCTCATGAGTTGAATCTCTCCCTGATCATGAAACGTTTATACAGACCTAATTCCATTGCAATTAACCGTTAGTAAAGCAGTTAGTTCAGGAAAAAATGATTAAAACTTGAAGACAATCCTCATTTAAAGTCCAGCATTTATCTTTATGCTTCGATTTAAAAGTATAAGAAAACTATTATAATTCATTATAATTCCTATGTATGTTTAAAAGGCCAAAAGCAAATAAAGTCAGTGTTACGTATTTAATTTTACTTTGATGAAATTCCAGGTGGTGTTAATTTCAAGGAAAATCTGCGTTATGCTTACCACAGCAGAACCCTTGTTTCCATAACATGCAACAATCAACATTCTTTATAACAACGCTGTTATAAGAAATAATTTTTAATTTAGCTCTGAAACCTCGTAAATACTGGTATGTTTCCGCAGTACTCCTGCTTAGTAATTACAAATAGTTTACATTTTTGCCATTTATTCGCTTTCTTTATTTTACATAATCATCGGGAGACGGGGCAGTTTGAAATTGTCAGCCACTAGATTCTAAAAAGAAGGAACTCCGCCGTCATCAGTTTACTACTTTGATAAGTTTTATTTAAACAAGTTAAACTTTAATAAATGAATCAGAGTTTGGTCTCTCCATGCTTTTAAATGTCCTGATCAATCGTTTGTTTAATGTTTCTTTATGGTAACTCGACAAATTCTTACTTTTCGTTGGTATTGGTTTACATTCCTTGGACAATGGTTGCCAAGTTCAGAAATGGCCAACTTGCCAGTGGTTTTATGGGAAGAAAAGTAACGGTAAATGTACTTTAATCTTTTATTTCACAAAGCTAAAAATAATCGCATAATAGAAAAGTTAGTCTTTCACCACCTTTAAATGTGTCAAACTTAATCGTTTTATACTTCTCAATGGCAACAACCATTAATAACCATACTTTTTTTTGGTTGGAAGTTGCCTGCGTTCTACTTGGCAATTAGTTTGGAACTAAGGAGTTTTTTGGTGTAGGTGAAACTGATATGCCCTTTTTTTCACTTGAGAATTAAAAACCCCGTTAATGTCCATTAGATTAAGTTAAGATATTTACATGCAAGGGAACATTAATCTTATAAAAAAAAAACTACAAAACGATCTTTTTTCCTAAATTGATTTGAGACCTTTAGTTTATGAGAACAAAATAACGAATTTATAGTCAAATATCTCGAGACTCTTAACATCCCTAACACCAAAAAACTGCCTGTCGTCCTAATCAATAGATTGGCGGTCAGCTCCTCTGTTTTGAGGAAAAATAAAAATACATCGAATTTCCTCTCGGGAACAAAAAAGGAACTTTGGAAAGTGGCCACGTTGTTCCCCTAAACCCCTCAATTCACATACGTAATCTAATGATTCAAGGTGGATTATAATTTGTATTTTTGCCTATTTTGGTACAGGTTTTTATGAAACTGGAGATCAATAGATGTTATTTCTGAAATGTTATTTTGGTCCCATTTCAATAATGAATTAGTGAATACGGAGCTTGACATTGATATACCTGAATTTAATTGGTTAATTTTATCATATATTTTATAATATGCAACGTTTGATAAGTCTGTTGATTATTAGTGAATCCCGATAATTAGCGTGGGGTTTATGATCTAGTATGCCATGGCATTTACTCGGATGTCTGCAATTAAATATTTCAGGAAACGCGTCCATTGTTGGCAAACCTATTCAAACACTGGCATAGTCTCCTACAACGCTTTTGCAAACGTCATTAAAATGACAACTGATTCTGAAGTATAGGAGTACAAGAGAGGAATTTCTTATTTCATTTTAGTCTTAGGCAAATATAGATAAAAACCCCTGTTACAAACGTCAGATATGAGTATTTGTTTTACGAAAGTTCCGTTTAAAATATTATCTAATATTCCTGTAACGAGGGCAATAAATGTCATTTTGGCAATTTTTTTTCAATATTAAGTTAAATGCAGTGAGAGGTTAGTCTATACTGGAGAGAGAGAGAGAGGAAGGAGAGAGAGAGAGAGAAGGAGAGAGAGAGAAGAAGAGAGAGATTCATTGAACTTTTATGATTATATTTTTTACAAAGCAATCCTATCAAGTATGAAGTTATATCCTAACGGATTCCAGTTGTTTAAGAATGTTTTGCTTAAATAAAAATTTCCGATTATAAACATTAATGTTGGAGAAATTTCTATTGAGTTAAATAAAGTGGGTATTGTGGATGTTGAGAATTACATACGTGGTCTTGTTAAAAAAAGTGATCAGTAGATTTAATATTAATTAATTGAATGTCAATGTGGTCCTGCTACTTTGGTAAACTTTTTTAGGTTTCATAAGCCTCTATTTCTCGTTGAATTCAACTTCACTCATTGTTTCCCCCCATTATTAGGATTTTTATTATTATTATTATTTATTAATTATTAATTATTATTATTAGTTATTATTATTATTTATTATTAGTTATTATTATTTATAGCTTATTATTATAAAAGAAGAAAAGAAGAAGATGTTAAACTATATTTATATGGAAGCAAGCTCATAAGGACCACTTGACATTAAAATTTCAAGCTTCCAAAGAATTATGTGTTCATTAGGAAGAAGAAAAATGAAATGAGGTAAAGAAAAGAAAGCAGAAGAAAGGGAGGAGACTTATGAATTTTTCCCCTTGTAGTCAGGTCCCAGCGGACGCTCTTTTTGGTCTGGGTAGAAACCTTGTCGCTATTCAACGACTGATCATGACCTTCCCTTCCCCCATGAATGAAAAACTCTTTACAGGTTTATTTATGACCAGTTTCACTGGGAGCGAATTGTTAATTTTTAGCTAACCGGTATCTGCGGATGAAGTTGTTATTGCATGGAACTTTATTATTATTTTATCCTGGAAATCAATCCCTTAAGTTCATGAACTTTCTGTAATATTGGAGTTCATTATTTCCTGTTCCCTACATTACTACATTTCATTTTAGAATCTCAATTCTGATTAAGATACTGGAAGGAATATTCGCAAACTGTAATCCAGGAGATTCAGAGGCTCCTCTGATGACAAAGTTTTAATACAAACAAACTCTGCTGTTTGCCTAGACTAAACTATAAGACAAATTTACAGCGCTTAATCAGTTTTTCTGAAACCATGCATATACAACCTGGATGAAGAAAACAGGGTTTTCACAGCTATTCAGAAACTACCTAAAATCGCAGAAGGGTCTCCAATCAAGTTGTTTAAGGGAAGGGGGTCAGGGGCTAATTTCACGTGAGAGTAGCGAGCTAGTGACCATGGTCGGAAATTAATATATGCCACAACTTGGGAAAATGGCCATACCACCTTGCTTTCATATTTCCGCCGAGTGAGATTCTTGGTGCAGCTAATCAGATGCACGGAGCTGCACCATCATGCAAAGAAAACTCCATTCACACCCAAGTGGATGGATGGACGAGCAAGAACTTTCTACAAAAGTTTTGCAAGCATTTTCGTCCTTAAATTGCTAGGTGTAGTAGTCCTAGATCGCCCAAAGTTACTCCTTACAATGGCTAACTAACCATAGAGTCACACCTCTCTTTAGAGGATATTAAACTATGGCAAAACGGAAACATGGTATTGTAATTCTAAACCTTGCATCCACAAACACAATCAAATAAGATATATCCCCTTGGACAGAAGCCATCGTGGGTCCAATTCAAAACTAAGAAACAACCAATGGGATTCAACTGCTTGATTGCAATGGACCAACCCCAGAAAAAAGCTTGAACAGAAAGTAACTGGTTGGAAAAAGCCAAAAACCGCCCAGTGAAGAAAGGAAATTAAAGTTTGGAAATGGAAATGAACTAACTTAGAACTAAAAAAAAGCAAGAAAAAATCCAAAAAGGTTTATACACAGAGGATCCCAAAACCAGTGATTGGAAACCCAATCACCTTAAAAGATCTCTCGACAGCCCGAAGCTTAACAATAATTCTTCTGACATCTCAGAGGAAATTGAAGACAACCAAGAAGTTGGGTTCATTGATAACGTTCTCAAGATGAGGGAGATTTTGGAATCTTGGTTGGGATAGATCCAGTCAAAAGGTTAGCAAAGTCTTATTAACGTACGAAATTAATCCAGCCATTTAGACGAGATGATGAGGTTTCAGGTTTCTTATTTAAGAAAATCGCAGAAATTTGTTACCAATAGCTTTAAGTTTCCAGAAATTGAGGATAAAAAAACTTTTGGTAAAGAGGCAGTAATTGGAGTCCTCCAAACCCAGTTCAGCAGAGTATGAAAAGAAACCGGCAGTGGTATTTAATTTTTTTTTCTCTCTTTTTTTGCCAACTTCAACATATAGGCACCACAAATGTCAAGTATTTGAGTTACACTTTGTGTTCGGTTTCTACTCACGGAGAGAATAAATTTAAGTATACTATATCGAATATTTTAAAATTTGATGACAAGGATATTATTTCAAATTTAGTTTTTGTCTGGAAGGCTACAATGTTCTTTAGGCTAACACTAACATTTGTTCTCAGTAAGCATCCTGGATTTGAGTGTCATTCGCCAAGGGAGAGAATAGTTTCTTAATTTGATTTTGATTATGTCAGTCAAACATTTCGTTTGGTATTTATATTCTATTTACATCTGACCTGAAGGTAAATATATCAATTATAATAAGTGTCTGAATCATCCCATGCTCTTGTCCGAATCATCACCATAGGTAGGTATGATCTGGATGTTTTAGAAACTTGTATTTGAAGGTAAATAGGTTTGCTTCAAGTACAGTAAAGTTTACGACCTGCCCCACTTACTCGCACATGTAGGAAGGTGAGGCTACACATTGACATGCCAAAGATGTCCCTGCTCCTTAAACTCTTACTTCTAAATAAAGTTTCCGGACCATCATTGTCTTTCCCCTGCCTGATAAAAGGCAATTCACAATAAAAATTAAAACCAACAATAATCCTTTTACAACAGACGATACTAATGACTCTACAGTAAGAAACAGATCATATGAAAATAAGTCAGTACACAAAATATCATGAAAAGATTGTTGCTGTGTGGAAAATTTCCCACACCTTATAAGACAGCTAACAATAATATAAAAATTAGACAAATAAAAAAAAATAATTGATGAAAATACCAATTGCCTAATTTTGGTGGTCCAAATCTCCTTAGCTGTGAGAAAAATCCCTAAAAAAATCCCAGCCTGAGTCACTTCAATCTCTGGAAGACGGTTTTTAGATTCAAAGGGATTTCTGTTCTATTTCGACTTAATTCCCTGTTGTAAGATACATGTCACTTTTTATGTGCATTCGCCATCTCTCTCTTCTCTCTCTCTCTCTCTCTCTCTCTCTCTCTCTCTCTTGCACAAAGGCTTTAGAATGGAGTTAGAGTTAATGATATAATAATAATTACAAGAATAATAAATATTAGTAATAGCAATAATAAATAAATACTAATATGTGGATACATAATAATATAATGATAATAGATTATGAAAATTTATGAATTGTAACGTCTAATGAATTTCATTTTAATTTAAACAAGTAAAAATACGCCGAAGTTTCCTCGGTGCAACCAAGTTTTCTGTGCGGTGGTGGCCTCAGCGACGATCCATAAAACTCTTGGCCACGGCCCATGAAACGCAGCTACAATCTGGTGGTGTCCAACGTTGGCTCTTATAGCGGTGGCATACGCGCGATCATGGTTTACTCTACCTCCGTTCATATTCTTTCTCTTCCATCTGACTTTCCACCCTCTCTAACCATCGTTTCATAGTGCAGCTGAGAGGTTTTCTTCCTTTTACACCTTTCAAGCCTTCTTACTGCCAATTTCCCTTTCAGCGCTGAATGACCTCACAGGTCCCATGGTTAACTTTAACCTTAAATCAAATAAAAACTACTGAGGATGCTAGAGGGGGCTGCAATTTGGTATGATCAACGAGCAGTTAGCAGGCTGAACCCTTCAGCCTCAGCAGTTTTTAAGATCTGACATCTGAGGGCGGACAGAAAAAGTGCGGACGGACAGACAAATCTCCATGCTGTAATAGTTTTCTTTTACTGAAAATTAAAACTCACTCAACAGATGGCACTATAGTCATGTCTCTATTTAACCGAACTCTAAAGTTCATGGAACAACAAATTTCCAAGATGGCGGATCAACAAAAGCTTTGAGAAGAGTTAGCAAAGAAAATAATTAGCTTTTAATTATATTTGCAAGTTAGATAATTAACGGAGAGTGTTAATTATATCATGAAGTATTGGTGAATGTAATTTTAAGGTGGATGAAGGTTAATCATGATAAATTATGTTGTGATATAAGGTGGAGTTATGGGGTGTAAAGTTAATGTTATTGACGAAATGAATTTGGGCTTTAAATGAGTGTGGTCAGTTATTGGTCCAATATTGATGGTATTAACCAGAGTTAATGTTATTTTAACTAAAGTTGAGTGAAGGTAAATTTTTAAATTATGATGTTAACTAATTTTATTTTGGTCTTAAATATCTAAGTGTGGCCAGTTATTTGTCTAATATTCATGTTAACCAGAATGAATGTTAACTAAATTAATTTAGGCTTAAATATCAGGTTATTTATCGGTCCAATGCTCATGTTATTAACTAATGTTAATGTTATCAAATGGAAGCATTGTGGCCTTAGTTAAACATGTGGTTATTGATTGATCCAATATCAATGTTATTAACCAAAATTAATATCAGTAGCTAAATTAATTTAAACCTTAAATATCAGTTAGGTTATTTATTGGTCCAGTATTCCTGTTATGAGCCAAAGTTAATTTTATAAACAATGAAGTTAGGCCCTAAAAGTTATTTAGATTATTTATTGGTCCAATATTAATCTTACTAACTAGCTAAATGAATTTAGGTCTTGGAAAAATATGGTTACTAAATTGGTCTAATATTAGTGTTATTATGTGAATTTAGGCCTTGAAGTATGGTTAATTATTGATCCAGAATTCATGATATCAACTAAATTAACTCCTGGCTAGAATAAAACCAGTTGTCATTGTCAAGTTAATTACATTATTGAATGCAGGAAAAAAGTTTTTTCATAGTCTAACATAGTTTGAATTTGACTAGCATAATCTGATATTACTAACTAACACATTCTTAGTCTAATGTAGTCAAACTTAAGGTTTTAAAAAATATGTCCTTAATTTTACATAGCCTAACTTGAGATGATAATAATACATCATATGAACTAAATTGATCCTATATTAAATTAGTCCAACCTAGCCTCAACAAACCTAACCCGAGGTGTACCTATCCTTACTGCTCCTAGGTGCTTGATTTGCCTTAACTTAGCCTCAACTCAGCAACTGGGTGACCAATTTAACCCAAAATTTGCTTAGCTGAACCTGAGGCGTCTTGGGTAGCCTAACATAACCTATCTGAGCCTTACCTAGCCTAACCCTAGGTGAATAATATAGCCTAACCTGGCCTGTGTTACCTTAGGTACTTCATTCAACTTACCTTCACCTAACTCAACAATTTGGCAACTAATTTAATCCTAACTTGAATTAGTCTAACCTTAAGTGACTGCTGTTAAATAAATTTTTCAAAATTATAACCCTTTCATTTGAAATAATTTTTTTTCTAGTGAAACTAATTGCATATTAAGCAAATGTTACATTATTACAAATCTTAATTTTTAATAAATTTTCCTAAGTTAATAATCCTTAATTTAAAATTCTTCCTCATTATAAGCATTGCACTTTAATAAAGTTTCCCTAGTTTAAACATTTATATTCTAAATTAATTTTCCTTGGTTATAAACTTTCATTTAAAAGATATTTTTATATAAGTAACTTATCAAGTAATTACATAGCTATTGGTTTCTACTTAATGTCAGCTCAAAATATGAAATTCGCGGTAGTGCTCTTTTGTTCTGGGTGTGGGTGATTAGTCCTGCCCACATTCGGGAATGAATAGGTATACCTACAGCACAAGTGAAGAGCTCAATTCTTTTCTGCCGGTAACAACTTAACATGGGTCGTTGAGCAGGTCTCGGAGTTCTGGTTCACCAGATGCTAGCATTTTTATTCCACCATTAGCAATGTATTCTGTTATTTCGATAGCACTAATTATAATAGCTTAGCTCTTGATATTGACTTATTAACCGATTGTGACTTTTTGATACGGATTTATTATGTCAGATTCTAGTTTATCTTATGTTGATAGGTTTTGAAGTAAAGGCTGCAAAACAAGACTAACTTATGCTAAATATAACAATCATACTGTGTGTTTCATGTGTAGAGGGTAGATTTGTTCTTTAACTCTCTTGTGATGAGTGCAGAGACTGGGAAAAGGGAAAATGGCAGGTTTTAGGGGCTCATTTAGCAAAACTTCAGTGTGACAGGAATAGGAAGGCATCCGTTAGGATGTTCATACTTTATCATCGACTGACTTCAGACACTGATGTGAACAAAGGCCGCCACAGGCATTATTCTAGTGTTTCAAGGCCACTGAAAAGGCATGATTTGTCAGTGGAAGAGGATTTGCTACCGTCTCATATGACTACTAAGGAGCATGAACACAGTCCACATCCTTCCTGTAGTTTTTGGGAGAGCACCCATTAGGTGGCCAAGCATCAGGTTGCTATCCCAAAATGCTTCTTCTCTTTAGTGAAAGTGTCCGAGCGCCCAGTTTCCGAATGCTCAGTGTCCGAGTGTCCAGTGTCTGAGATCCCAGTGTCCAAGAGCCCAGTGTCCGAGATCCCAGTGTCCGAGATCCCAGTCTATGGGCACCAGAGTGTCTGGGCACCAAGTGTGCAGACGTGCAGTGTCCGAACATGCATTGTCCGAATGCCCAATATCCGAGCAGTCAGTGTTCAAGCATCCAGCTTCTGCTAAACACACACTGTTTGAGCATTCAGTGACCAAGTGTCCAGTGCCCGCACACCTGGAGTCCAAAGGTTCACCTGTGTCAGTTCATACTTCCAACTTTATGGTGCCAGAAGAGAAGAGGACTGTGCCACAGTCCGAACACCACTTCCCCCCCTTTAGTCAAGACGGAAGGATTCGGATTTCATGTGGTAGAGATTTCATCCTTAGCTCCCATCCAATGTAAGCTGGACAGTGTTTTTGAGCCTTCTCTAAAAACCTGGCCCAACAATGCATAACCCTCCAGTAAATCGCTGCTTCCTCAATTTCCTCAGAAGAGGAAGTTTTAGAGCAGGAGGAACCGACCACTAATTTGTCTTTGCTCCTGAGATATTTTTTGGCCTGTTATCTGACCTTTTTTCCAACTGTCCTGACTTCTCCGGGCTCAGCCTTCATGATACAACAGCCTGCAGGAAGAGGCTGTAGACACACTCTTAAGAAGGCCTTCGCCTAGATAAACACATAGTTAGCAGAGAAGAGGGAGCTTGGGAAAGCAGTTTTTATACCCTTCTTTCTCATTTAATCAAACGAAGGCTAGTGTGGTATTCTATGGGAGAGACTTCTTCTTTGGGAGTTTTTGCCTCTTCTCAAGGAGATTTATCCAGTCTTATCGACTCTCCAAGAAGGTCTGCCTTCTCTTCTGTAAGGATTTTGTTTACGTCACTGGAGCTCGATCATCTCGTTAAGGTGTTTGAAATACTTAGCTTCGTTGACTGTACCATAGGAGCTCAAGTAAGGAAAATCGAAGATTGCACCATCCTTTAGGAGAACTTTGCTGCAGACTGGCTAGGAGTGCTCACATGCACAAATGAAGCAGTCAGGCATGGTGCACAAAAGTTAGCAACAGTCTTGACTGCAGGAGTCCTTAAGGGAGTTGTGGTGTTCCTTTACCACTATAGGAGTCACTCCCTCTCAATGATTGTCTCTTCTCAATGATTGTCTCAAGCCAACTTATTCCTAAATGCAACTTGGCCAAAGAGTGGATGAGCCTGTTAGGGACCCTCTCATCCATAGATAACATCATGCCCTTAGGGAG
>NC_087202.1:87138208-87148208 GCF_015104395.2 Macrobrachium nipponense | reverse complement strand
CCCTTTTATCAAGGAATTACTGTGCTGACTGTCCTTTTATCCAGGTATTACTGTGGTAACTCCCAGTCATCCAGGTATTACTATGGGGGCTGCCCATTTATCAGGCATTACTGTGCTGACTATCCAGGTGGTAATACTTGAGTGACTATCCCTTTTATCCAAAGCATTACTGTGCTGACTGCCCATTTACCCAGGTTTTACTGTGGCGACTGTCCATTTTACCCAGTTAGTATGGTGGTAACTGTCTGTTTTATCCAGACATTACTGTGGTGGCTGTCCCATTTACCCCCAACTACAACTAAACACACCCCCCACTTAACTGAAGCACCCCCACAAAACCTAAGCATACCCAACTAAAACCAAACCTAAACACAACCGCCGCTAAACCTAAACACATCCCCTGATGATCTAAAGACATCCCCTCTAAAAGTAAACACAAACGCCTACTACACCTAAACACACCCCCACTAAACCTTAAAACAAAACTTGATGCAGAATTATTAATCAAAGGAAAGAAAAGCATTCTCAATAATATATTACTATGGTCTGTAGGGCATGAAATGAGGTATAATAAAGCCATAAAGTTTATTTACCACATAAGTTACAGAGGGAAGGGGAAAGGGGGTGGGAATTGGGTGGGGGAATGGGAAGAGGAAGAAGGTACCACTTGAAACCTTGCCTACTATCTATGTTGGGTCAAATGATGACCTCGTGCAAAATTTTGTCTAGATCGGTAAAACGGTGCGGATGTCTATTGAGGACATCTACGAACTTACAAATAATTTACAAAAAACATTCACTTGTATTAAATAGACACAACACACACACACACACACACACACCCACACACACACACACACACATATATATATATATATATATATATATATATATATATATATATATATGTGTGTGTGTGTGTGTGTGTGTAGGTATATATATTATTCGAGTGTTGTGCGCACGTGTCTGCGTGTGTGTGTGTTTGAAGAAAATGAAATTCTCTCTCTCTATCTCCTCCTCCTCCTCCTCCTCCTCCTCCTCCTCCTCCTCCTCCTCCTCTCTATGTTATTCTCGCTATCTGCTATCTCCTCTTCCTCTTCTCTTAAGCAAGTCACATGAAATAATCTAGTGGTTTACAAACGAGATTTGACGTCTCTTTTGTTGGCGGATTTATCGTAGACGAAAGATTTGCATAATCCATTCCGTATCTGACAAACCTTGTCACCGGCTTTTAGCGATTTTTATTGGGAATGGGGGGATAAAGATGGGACCCTAACTTTTGGAATGAATCAGTTCTGTAAGAATGTTGGGGGGAAGTTGTAACTGGCAGACTTTGTGATGACAAAGGAAAAATTACTATTATTTTTAGGAAGACGTTTGCCAAAAAAGGTAGTTCCTAAAGGTGAGTCAGCATACGTTGTAGTTTAACAGTATTTTACTCGCTATAGAATTCCAGTTCTTTAGCTCTGAATTGAAAGATTTGAGTGACATAAAAGAAGTGATGGTATAGTAAACAATTGTGGAAATTGTTGGATAAAGCTATACAAAATCATCTGTTACTTTAATCTCTCTCTCTATCTCTCTCTATCTCCTGTTTTCATATTTTGTTCAATACATATTTTTCGCCATTTATTTATGAAACTAAAACAAGAATAGTATACCCGTTCATACCCGTTCCTTGTCTGTAGAAATTCCATACTCTTTCACCACTTGGCTACTTTAACTTTTCTCATTCAATTAGCGAATATTACTACTTCAAACGTGGGGAGGAAATTCTTTCCATCCTTCGCTTTTTCATCCGTTCTCAGCCCCACAGAAGCAAATTATATATATATATATATATATATATATATATTATATATATATATATATATATACATATATATATATATATATATATATATATATATATATGTATATATATATATATATATATATATATATATATATATATATGTGTGTGTATGTATGTATGTATTCTCGCCTATTTCCAAATGCCCAGCATGGAATGCTATTGCTTTCTATGGGTTAGCTTTCTATTTCTCATTTTGCTTCGGGTTTCTCCTTCCTTTAAAAACTAGGCCCAATGCATCTTCCGTGGCTAAGGCCTAATCGTATACTAATTTTCTTTTATTCCTTTTTTTTTGTTTTTGTTTTTTTGAGGATTAGGCTAGGAAAACTATTAGCTATGTAGGTCCCATAGGCCTATTTCTTTAAAGCATCAATGCTTAGACACCTTTTGCTCCAGTCTCCAGAGATCGACACTAGACCCTTATTTCCTTTCACAACAATATAATGCTGGCAAAAGGACACCGTTACATGTAAACATATCCACATCACAAATCAGAAAATTGTTGTTCTAGTTAAAAATGTCCTCGTGATAAATGACACCCTCGAGTAACAGAAACATTAAAACCTCTGAAAAGTTCTTCAACTCCAACCTCACGCTCCACCTGCAGCAATCAAGTCATTCACTTGGAAACAGAAAGTTCTTCATTTTGTTGTTGTGTGGAATTACTGATGTGTTTCCAAAGCCATCAGCTCTCCACTCTGCTGAAACCCTGATAATATTCGCCCCTGTTAAAAAGTTCACCTTTCTGTCGCTATTTATTCCCTCCATTCGCTGTGTTAAACTTTTGAATCTTGTCAGATGTTGAATTAAGAAAGGTAACAACACAGGGAATTTCACTTAATTACTGTTATTGTTATTAATAGCGATAGTAATTATACTGGTGATTTAACCCTTACGTTTTCAATCACTTCCTATTCTTAAAATGATCTCGTTGGAAAATTATCTAAAAAGAAAAGCACTTTTTGTCAGTTCCTGTACTTTTCACTATGGAAATAATTCACTTATTAAAGATCACATTATACCGTTAGACACCTTCATTATTATTTTGAGGTCATATACAATATAACGTATATACATGTATATATGCTATATATATGTATAATATAATATATATATTACATGGGGAAACCGCCATGTATTCATACGGAGCGTGGACACGAAACGGAAGGCAGAAACCCCATAAACTCCATAGACACACAGGCTCTCTCTCTCTCTCTCTCTCTCTCTCCGGCAATCCACCCACATCTCTTCTCTCTCTCCACCTCTTTCGCTACATAAGAGGTAATGAAAATGAGAGAGTTGCATTCATACAGACACGTTTATTTACAATACCCAAATCAATTAACTAAAGTTAATCAGTTCTCACAGGGACTAACTTAAAAACTACTCATGGGTCAAGTCAACCCAAAAGGTCACACTTTCCTGGGAACTCTGTCCACCGAAAATCCAGAACCGTTCTGCTCAAAGATACAGAACAACATTCCGGTAAGTACCACACACGTTTAAAGGACAAGTTAATAAATGGAACCTCTTACAAGATATCACAACAAGCCAACCCCTTTGGCTAAAGTGAAGGTAACACTGACCCATTCCCAACCGGAATATCACTCACTGATAA
Source organism: Macrobrachium nipponense (assembly GCF_015104395.2). NCBI lineage: Eukaryota > Metazoa > Arthropoda > Malacostraca > Decapoda > Palaemonidae > Macrobrachium > Macrobrachium nipponense. The sequence continues at coordinate 87,144,738 of NC_087202.1, read as the reverse complement.
ATAAAAACACTTTGGCATCTGCCATCATGCTTCGCAATTCCTTCCCCGAATGTCTGTCACAAGTCTTCCCATAAAACTTGGCATTCATGAATAGAAGAGGCGCACACGCAATACGAACACACAGTCCGCTAGCGCCTCGCGGTTTAGCTGCATCTAGTTTCACAAAGACTTTGGGAAGAGTTCATAAACCTGTCGTTACATTGGCACTTCCTGAACTAAGCATTTTTATCTCACGCATCCCCCGAAAACTCATTCATCAGTACCATCAGGTCTTATCTCTGCACTGTCCTCCACATTTCCAAAGGTTACATAGAATGCACGAAACAATATATAATTATCAAAACCCTATGTCTTACAGATTGCTAGCCTCGCCACCTATATGCTAGCTCCCGCTAAGCAAAATTGCTTAGACAATATAAAAACATTGCCGATTAAAACAAAATAAGTTAAAACTGCACGTCTTGGCATTATAAAATAACGTCTTATCACGCTTAATCTCCCAATAACACAAGACGCATTTTCTACTATTTTCTGCATATAGGATTCTTGAATATCCCTCTTCGCTTGTCTGAAGTAGCGGAAAAGACAGTCGACTGTAGCAACTGTAGGAAGACGGAATGCCTCCCTCATCGTAGAAGACTCTCACGGCTTCTTGTAGATCCCAAAAAAAACACGTGTAAGAATTCTCCGACACCATCATGAAATACCTGTAATCACCCTGGACACATGGCAGCAACCTCTCTTCACGGCTGCGTGGACGTCTTGCTGGCGTCCGGAACGACTTTTTGGGCGTTAGTATGTCAGTCAAGTCTCTGGTCAATCTAAGAAAAATTAACCCAAACATACTACCTCTATCAAACAATGATCTCAAAAAAGGTCAGAATACTAAACTGAACGTCTCCCAATTAACTCCCTTAATATGACTACTTAAAAGATAAGTCATTATCCACAACTCTCTAAGTGAAAAGAAACATCAAGTTCTCCAACTCAATTCTCCCAAAACTCGCCACATCAGCACACCACAGCACAAACTCAGAAATCCAGCAAACTCCACGAATCTGCACTCACATTTCGAACTCGAATGTGCTCAAAAGAGAAAAAAAAAAGAAAAATTCGCTAACAAGCCTCAAGAAAGAAAAGAATCACGTACACACCCAGACCCAAAAAATGTTCTCTCACGTTCTGACAAACCCACAAAATCATGTAAAACAACTCTCCAAACTTTGGTAACAGCAAAAACCCTTACTGAATCAATAATTAATCACAATGAACTAATGTCAACCTCCCTTCGTAAATAGCAACCCTCGAAAATTACACCTCCCCGGTTAAATCAAAATCTCCCGTCCAAAATAAGAAATGCTATTAAGGCTTTCATCCCCAAATCATGATCTCTCATAGGAAAAGGGAAGAAAAATATAAAAAAAAAATAATCACAAGTAAGTTCCCCAATCACAAAATACATAATACATGTATTAATATGCATAAATCCCGCGTTTTCCCAAGGAATGCTCCATGTAAAGTTATGGAATTTTGCCAGAAAGCAACTCTCATACATGCGCTTCGTGAAATGCTATAGATAACATTTCCAGATCTTGCAAAAAATTAGATCTGTACACCTCAGAAGAAAAAGGATCAGCACACGGTCTCACATCGCATGCAGACAGAAAAATAGCCTGCGACGGCATGCTCTAAAAATCCAGCATAAGAATGTGAGTAAGGACACATAAGTTTGGAAACTCATGATTCTCAAGAAAAAAGGTGCTAACTGACACATTTCACAGAATTAACTCCAGGATATGACTAATGTGTTCAAAAATTGTCTCGAAGATTATTCTCTAACATGACTTTTTCACAAATTAATGTCTCCAAGAATAACACACTTGGAACATGAAAAATGCACCACATCTCAATATGATCTTAATACAGTAATGCCACTTCTATCCTAATATCACGAAATCAAAAAAAAAAAGAGAAACTCAGAAATCTTCTCTTGTCTCCGAACAAACTCCATAAACCACAAAAAAAAGGAGAGTCACCCGACCAGGAGTCATTCCAACTCCATTAGGAGGAATATGCATATCAATAATAACACCCACTCGGATATAGAAATATTTATCCATTTGGTTAATAACCAACCCCTATCTGATTCTCTATATTCTCCAATAGCCACATGTCAGTTAAAAAAAAAAAAAAACCACTCCAGGAATTAGAGAATAATCACTCTATTTCCGGCAAATACAAAATATTTACCCTATTTCCCCCAATAACTCCATGTGGAACAAAACAAGGACTCCAAAAATATATACTCCAAAAAATGTGCGCTCAAGGCATCTAACTCACACACTCCCAAAATATTGCCCCATAAATCTCCCAAATATGGTCTCATTTGCAACAAAGATGGCTGCAAATAAGGGAACCTTAAAACCATAATGCTCATACCAAATGGCAAATATCAAAAATGGCCAAAAAATATATATCTCCCATATATTATTATCTCAAAATATAACTCCAAAATAATATATACCTCCAATATTCTCCCCAAAATAATATATTTCCCTTATAACTCCAATTTCTCAGAGAATAAATCAATGTTATAGTAAAAAAACTATAAAAATCTCTCGTTAGCATAACTGCTAAAAAAAGGCAAAAACTCGGCAAATAAAAATGTCTAGACAGTTCTAGAAAAACAACAACAATGGCCACAACTCATTATAACAGAACTCCAAAGTCACAGTGGCTAAGCAAAGACTTCCCCATATGCACATACGACATAAGCACTAGAAAAACTTACCCAAGTTTCCTCTCTCTCACAAAGTTGTCACAAATACAACAATGTATTGTGCAAGAAAACTCACCCCCCAATTTCTGGAACAAAAATATCCAGAGAAAAAAGTAGTACATTACGTAGCATGTAAAAAATGCAAGAAAATCTCCCCCATATATTACTCTATAGCATCAATAGCTTAAAACACGAACACTTTTCTCTTAAATGGGCCTCTAAGTCATGAACTGAGCTAATATTCACACTAAACTGGAGAAAAAAATAAATTCAAAGTCACCATTGGTAAAAAAAAATTGTGTCAGGCCCCCCGATGGCTAATTTTCAAAAAAGGAGAAAAGAAAAATCATCGGGCACCATTAACTATCTCCCGTTAACTCACTAGATGCTCAAGGCAATTATCTGCTGAAACCATAAAAAAAAAAGAAAAAAAAAAAACTAAAACAAGGTGTTTGTTAGTTCTTCCCATAAGCACCCAAAAAAGATTTCACCTCCTTGACAGCATTAAACACCCACGTATTAGTATAAAAAAAAATCAGTATCAGAACTATCATTATCACAAAATCACCAAAAAATTTGCTATCATCAAAATCATCAGTATCAGTACAAAAAAAATATCACCAATGTTAATGCTCTTGTCCATTCTCCAAAAATTTCAGCACAAATTCAGCAAAAGTTCACACATTTCACAAGATGCAGGCCAGACTTCATCAAGATTCAGCAAAACTCATCCCCGTGAATCACTGAAAATATTCCTCCAAAGTTTACCAAAAACTCAACAAATAATTAACACAAGATTCTCCCAATTAAATTCATCGGAATAATTCTCATTGAATAATATCGTAAGTAATATTAAATAATCTCCCAGAAACTATCTCAATCTCTCGTAAAACAATTCTCCCGTAATGATAAATTATACTTTTCAAGCAAACCTCCCGTGACACATCTCAAGTATAACAATTATTAATAATAGCAATAATAATACTCTCCACAGCAATAATTCTCTTGTAAGGGTGAAATTCAAATAGCATACACAGTATTGCTGAATCCTATGACATACAATTCTTCCAGCATTGCCAACACCATGACATAACACCATTGCCACACAACACAGAGAAACACCAATCATCGGCATTTAAAGTAATTTTCTCCAACCACAATAAAGAAAAAAAAATAATCTGTGTATCCCCCTTATATTTGTGTCTTTCAAGGCACAAAGAAACCATAACACATCCGTGCATTTTAAACTACTTTTCCCCTCCTTTTCGGAAAAGGAAAAATAATCATGTATTCCTTTCTCTTCATCCAAGGGAGAGAAAAAAAAATCTCTTTTCCTAAAAAAAGACCTCTACGGGCATTTCACTTCATCAACTAACAATCCAGCTGATATCAATTAGCATTTCATGTCAAGCCACGACCCATCTCCAACACTAAGAAAAAAAAAAGAAAAAGGGGGAATTCACCCACACTGAGAACAAAAGAATTTTCCTCCCCCCCCTGAGAACACCCTTCAGTCGAGCAGCAGACAGCCGAGGCATACCAGTAGTATCCCCCATCCTCGCCCATACCCTCCCCTGCACTATCTCCTCGAGTGAGGCTAGTAGGTACCCATGCAACTACCCTCCAAGGGATGCCCGTTTATACACCCTCGCAATGCAAGGCGCCTCTCTGCAGAAAATCTGCTGAGCCCTTAAAATTGTGGCCGCCTCTGTGTCACTAGCCTAAATATGCTTTATATAAGCACAGTTCCATTGCATAGAAAAATACAATCCTATGTTTAAACAAAGACGAATGCATACGTCATTCTATCTATAAACAGTGCAAATAAAGAAAACACTTCACTAGGGGAACAGAAAAAATTGTTTGGTACCTCTTGAACCAATCCCATAACCCTGAAATATTTAAACAAAAACCACTCCTTTCAAAAACAATAGTTTTAACACTCACCACCCCTAAAATGGAAAAAAGAACTCGAAATTCTTCGTAAAAACGCGGTAGTGATCATAAACAAACGACCGCCCACAGGTATCTCGGAACACTCGTCATTGCACAAGGCAAAAGTCACACTGGGTGCGCTCACTGTTTCAGCTGACTCCCTGGGAAAAATGCTGAGTCCATAAAATCCTTCCCTCCTTTAGCACAGTTAATCAGACAGGACCATTTTCTCATTTTTCCACTAAGTAACTGAAAACTAACAGTTTAACGATTTTCACAATCCCACAAAGCTTTGTCGTTCGAAAACATTGCTAAGTCACGGCCCCTTTTATTTTTCTAACTGGCCACTCATAATCTCTTCATTGGCGTTCATGTAGGATAGAAAAGCAAGAAAAACTTTATATCCCCTTTTTAAAGCTGACACCACCTATTACGTGGGAAAAACCGCCATGTATTTCATACGGTAAGCGTGGACACCCGAAACGGAAGGCAGACCCATAACCCATGATACACACAGGCTATCTTCTCTCTTCTCTCTCTCCCGGCATCACCCCACAATTCTCTCTCTCTCTCTCCCACCCTCGTTCATCTCCATTAACAGGTAATGAAAATGGAGAGAGTTGCATCATAATCATAACGTTTATTACAATAACCAAATCAATTAAACTAAGTATCCAGTCTCACAGACTAACTTAAAACTACTCATTGTCAAGTCAACCAAAAGGTCCACACCTTTCCCTGTGGAACTCCTTGTCCCACGAAATCCAGACGTCTAGCCGAGATCCAGAACCATTCGGTAAGTACACACACAAGTTTAAAGACAAATTAAATAAAATGGAACATCTTACAAGGATATCACACAAGCCCACCCCTTTGTGCCTAAAGTGAAGGTAACACTTACCCATTTCCCAACGGAAAATCACTCACGATAATAAAAAACACTTTGGAATCTGCCATAGGCTTTCGCCTTCTCCCCGAAATGTCTGTGGCAAGTCTTCCCATAACTTCATTATGAATAGAAGAGGCGCTACACGCACATTACGAACACACAGTTCGCTAGCGCCTCGCGGTTATAGCTGCCATCTAGTTTCCACAAAGGCCACTTTGGGAAGAGTTCATAAAACTGTCGTACATTGATTCCTGAACTAAGCCTTTTTATCTCACGCATCCCCAGAAACTCATATCATCAGCTACCCTCAGGTCGTTATCTCTGCAATTGTCCTCCACCATTTACACAGGTTACAGGAGAATGCACGAACAATATATAATTAATCAAAAACACTATGTCTTAAATATATAATATATATATAATCTATATATATATATATATATTATAATATATATATATAAATATATCTGTGTATATATGCATTATTTTTATTTATGCATCTGTTCCTTCATCACAGCGTGACTCGAAGGTCTCTTGAAAACTGAACCTCTCATGTCTTTCATGGGCCTTTGTCTTCCACAAAACTCCACTCATCTCCAGCCTCCCTTTTCTTAATTCTTTTGAGAGTTGTGTGTTTTGGTGTTGTATAAGCCTAGCTGGACAGAATCACATCTATTATTTAGGGTCCGATACTGGATAACACTGGTTCCATGCAACGTAAAAACACCATTACAAACAAACAATTATTAGGGTTGTGTGGAGATGTTCCTGCCACCTTCCCAGTTCTCTGTCGGTCATTCTCGCATCTGCTATCTATGGAACTTCACTCATTCCTTCTCGGAAAATCTTTAACTCTGTCCAACATTGACACCTAACACTAGTAATCTTCAAGACTCTCTGAAGTGGCTGGAAGCAGCCTGAATATGT
>NC_087202.1:87130708-87133208 GCF_015104395.2 Macrobrachium nipponense | reverse complement strand
AATATTCGAAATAGGATATTATAATCGTGGAATGTAAGGCTGAATTGTAACTATCTAATCCAGGGGACACAGTGTTACCATACAAAAACACCACAGGCGGATGGATCAGATGAAAAAAAACAGAGTATAGTGGCCACTAATCGCACTTCGAGGATCCAAAAACGAAAAGTCATTGTTTTTTTTTTTTACTTAATCGTAAAACCTAATAATAAAGTATTTCAATTATGTTAGATGCACCTTGCCTTATCGGTATACAATACGGTGGATATTAAACAGAACAATGCAGGTCACATTTTATTAGATAAGCAGATGTACCATTATGGGTATCGCCACGAGGGCAAGAGCCATAATTCTGATATGAATGACGAACTCCCTATCACATTTTGCGTTTTTAATCGTATCTAAATACCTTTCGGGTATCATTCAAAACACCTCCGATTACGTCAGACCGCTAATTTAATTGCAAGATTCTATAACGCCTGTATTTTTTACACTCTTGAGGCTGGATTGCTAGCACACAAATTCGCTCTAAAACGAATCCTTTGTGAACACTTCGAGTGTCTAATAGCCCAGCCCTTCCCCTCCCCTTTTCCCCCCTCCCCCACCCGCCCACCCCCCCCCCCCCCCCCCCCCCCCCCCCCCCCCCCCCACCCCCCCCCCCCCCCCCCATCTACGCCGCTCAATCGCCAAGAAAGCGGAGCTCTCGAAGATTATTTGGAGTGCCCCTCAATGCTCCCCAGAGAATCAACAGCTTTCTTGGGAAAACAGACATCTGAAGGAGAGCGCATAAGACTGTCCGTCGTTTACGGTCTTAGAGAACAAAAAAAAAAAAAAAACAAAAAAAAACAAGACAAGTTCTTATTCCTTTTAGGTTCTCAGAAACTCTCTCATTGTTTAGGCGTTACGTGTTCTTTCCCTCTTTTCTGGGGGTATTTGACCCTCAGCAATTTTTTATTTACTTTTTTAATTGTCAATCCTTCTTGGAAAAAGTATCGCACATATAGGATAAGTAACATTTCTCACGACACAAATAGGCAAAGTGACAGAAACTTCTAAACCTCGTGGACTAATGGAGAAAACTCACTTAATTTTTTAACACCTTTTAACTGAACTGATTCTTTCTTTTTCATTGATGAATCCGATGCATTCAGTTAATTATAACAAGTGTTTATAGTTGCTGTTATTTTAATTCATGTTATTTCATCAATAATTATATCAACTTAGTGAAAATGTCAGTGAAAATGTCAGGACATGTATTTGTTGATAAACCAGCACTAGGCGGTTTAATTAAACAAAGAATATGTTAGAGAAGTATGTATGTTAATCATCGGTTAGAATGATACGTACACACAAATTTTGGGATAAGGTACGACAGTCCATGACTATACGTCTATATACATCTGATTTATAATATATATATATATATATATATATATATATTATATAGATTTTATATATAAATATAGATATATATATATATATATATCCTATGTATATATATATATTATTATATATATATATATATATATATATATATGTATATATATACATATATATATATATATATATCAATATATAAAAATATATATATATATATATAATATATATATATAAATCAGAAATGTAGACGACATGGAACTGTCTACTTTATCCAAAAAACTTCGACGAACAGGAAGGTCCTGTTTATATAACAGGCTTGTCCATTAGCAAGTAACAGTTGTTAGGTTATTTTCTAGAACAAATCAATTTTTATATCTTTTACCGATATTTCACAGTGAATATATTAATTTACTCTCTCTCTCCTCTCTCTCTCTCTCTATCTCTCTCAATAGCTCTCTCTATTGATGCCTATTGCTTCATATCTTGCGTGATACATAAATTCCAGGGGTCCGAATGCAATGAATTGCAAATACACTTTCTGCAACATATAGATGCAATTAATTCCAAGTAGTCATCGCAGCCCAGAGCCCGATAATTGCGCACTGAGTAATTATGCAGTCCGGGGTGTCACTCCCAATATGCGATGAATTCTACGAAGGTGCGTCGGGCACTCGCGGGAAAAGCCTGCCACATATCAGAGTTACCATATTAAACACGGACAGATATTCGGGCATCGCGTCGCGCATAACTTTGCCTACGGCCGTTTTAGATTTCATATGTCGTTTACGCCCGTTTTAAAATAAGATTTTTCATTGAAATGAAAATCTATTGTTAGTTTCCTTATGGATATGTGCATCATTAGGGAATTCGCTAGGAAGAATATCTGGGGAAATCCTGTTCCCCGCCCCCCCGATTTTAATGCGAAAATAATCTTGATTTAACTCATGTTTTCAATTACAAATCATTTTACCTATGGGTTCAGGTCCCTACCAGTAGAAGCTGTATTGCTAATATAACCGGTTAAGTCCAGCAAAGCTGCTCGCTACTAATCGGAATTAGTCCTACTGGTTGGAACCTATTCCCCACTTTTCAACATCTGTCTGTATACGAATGAGAAACA
>NC_087202.1:87093208-87115708 GCF_015104395.2 Macrobrachium nipponense | reverse complement strand
TGGCTAATACGTTCCATAGCGAACACCTTGTCTGAAAATCAATGGAGACCTTGTCACCAAGCCAGGTGAAGTTGCTGAAAAATTGGGTGAGCATTTCTCTGAAATATCAAGTCCTAGGAGCTACTCGGTTCCAGAATATCAGGAATTCAACCCTTTCCCTTAATTCAAATTCTGTAAATTGTGAAACTTATAATGCCAAGTTAACTTTCAGGGAATTAAGGGATGTTCTGTCATCTTCTGAATCCATTTACTCCGGGAATGATAACATTCTTTATAGCATGATTAAAAATCCTCCAGATTCTGCTGCATGCTATGTGCTTAAAATCTTTAACAAAATATGGGAGACTGGTATTCTCCCTCCTTCTTGGAAGATTGCAGTTGTTGTTCCCATTAGGAAATCATTGAAGGATCCACACCTTCCTACAAGCTATCGGCCAATATCTCTTGCAAGTTGTGTGTGCAAATTGTTTGAGAAGATAGTGACTTCTAGACTAATGTGGCATCTAGAGAGGGGTGGTTTGTTGTCATATGTCCAGTTTGGCTTTAGGAGAAATCGTTCCACTCTGGACCCTCTAGTACGATTATCAACCCAAATTCAACAAGGTTTCTCAAAACGATGTCAGATTATTGGAGTCTTCTTCGATTTCGAAAAAGCCTATGACACTACTTGGCGTTTTGGTATTATTAAGCAGCTTCATGACATAGGAATTCAAGGTAGTATGTTAAATTTCATCATATAATTTGTAAGTGATAGATATATTAAAGATAGAATTGGAAATACTTTGTCTAATGCTTTAGAGCTGGAGGAAGGCGTCCCACAAGGTAGTGTATTGAGTGTCACCTTATTTGCTGTGGCTACAAATAGCATTGCTGAATGTGTCTCACCTCCAGTAAAGGCGTCGTTGTTTGTGGATGACCTTGCTATTTATGCCACTAGTTATGATGCTATTGCAGCTTGTAATTTCCTGCAAAAGTCATTAATGCAATCAGCAATTTGGCGGATGACAATGGCTTTCGATTCTCCTTTTCCAGAACTGTGGCAGTTCGTTTTACTAGAAGTACTCGAAAGGAAACCATCCAAATATGAAGCTGAGACACACTAATACCATATGAGGAGGAGGTGAAGTTTTTAGGGATGATCTTTGATAAGAAGCTAACATGGGCTAGTCTTATTGACTCTTTGAAAATTAAGGTGAAGATGTCCCTTAACATTTCAAAAGTAGTCTCGGGTTTTAATTGGGGTGCTGATAAGAGGTCACTGTTACGGTTATATGACTCATTATGTAAATCAAAGCCTTCGTATGGTTGCCAAGTCTACTCTTCAGCAAGTGCAAGCAAACTTAAGGAGTTGGATGTAATTCATCATGCTGGTCTAGGAATATGCTCTGGTGCATTTAAGACATCTCCAGTTGAAAGCTTATATACCGACACTGAAGAGGTCCTCTAGACTTATGTCGAGGGGAACTGGGTCTGCCGTATATGTTCAAGTTAAGAGGTTGCCCAGAAAACCCTGCAGCATCTATTCTTAACCAAAATGATCCACAGCCGTTTGCAAATATAAGAAATAAAGCTGCAGTTGACAGTGTGTCTATTAAAGACCAAAATATTAAGGGAATACGTTGCTCTAAGTTGCCTCCTTGGTTGACCCAAGAACCATCAGTCTCCCAAAAAGCTATGGTGAAAGAATCAGTTAATGTCCAAGAAGTGAAAGCTCGCTTTCTTGATCATGACCAAATGCATTCCGGTTCTATTAGACTATTCACTGATGGATCAAAGACATCAAGTGGTGTTGGTTGTGCTGTTGTTCATGGTAATAGCTCATATGTGGGCAGACTTTCTATTAATGCCTCCATTTTTACGGCTGAATTAACTGCATTAGCCAAATCCCTTGAGATTGCTTCTGCTCTACTGGGTAATAATTTCATCTTATACTCAGATTCTTATAGTGCACTCATGGCCACTAAGCATTATATCCCTAAACATCCAATTATTCAATATATTCAAGAATGGTTGTATAGGCTTGCTTCTAAATTCAAATCAGTTCATTTTTGCTCGGTACCTGTACATGCAGTAGGTATTGCTGGTATCGAACTTGCTGACCATGAAGCAAGAAATGTCATTACTAAATAAAACATTCTCTTCCACCATATTCCTGCTACCGACATGAAATGGACTATTCGCTCATATATACAAAAATAAATGACAAGCGCGTTGGTCGTCTGTCTGACCAACAATAAAAAGTACAGGAAGATCAGACAAAGTATTGAACATTGGCCATCAGGCTTCCAACAAAACCGTAGGGTAGAAACTATATTATGTCGTTTGAGAATTGGCCATACTCGATTGACGCACCGGTTCGTTCTAGAGGGGGTAACTGCACCAGTCTGTATGCAGTGTGACCTTCCTCTTACTGTGGAACACATTATATTACATTGCCATAGGTATTCTGCAGCACGGCAGAGACATGGATTAGTTGGCAGGCATACAGCAGAACTCCCTGGTCCGGATGTAGCAGTTAATAACATTGTTGGAATCCTCAGACATTAACTTTTTTAATGAAATTTAATATTGACCTCTTGGTACATAGCCAAGTGTAGTATATACACTTGAAGTTGTTTATATAACCATGTTTATATGCATATGTATGCATAAATTTTTAAATTCTTGTTTGCACACTCGGAATGCGAAGTTATCATTTTTATGGAGGACATCAGTTTTTACCAGTTTTAAAATCACCTTTATTGTATTTGTTTAATTTATAACTTCATCACCATAAATATTCACCCCAAGCCAACTTCATTATAGCGCTGAATAAGCCCTTGGATTCCAGTGCTTGGCTGACGTTGACAGTAGGTTTGATAGTGCTTTTGCTTGCAAGTGCTTTGTTGTCGATAGGGGGTTTGCCAATGCTTTTGCTTGCAAGTGCTTTTACTGACGTCGTTAGAGGGATTTACTAGTGATTTTTTTGCAAGTGCTTTTACTAAAGTAGTTAACGGGTTTGCCAGTGCCTTTGCATTCCAGTGCTTTTACTGACGTAGATAGAGGGATTTGTCAGTGCTTTTGCTTGCAAGTGCTTTCACTGATGTCGATAGGAGGGTTTGCTAGTCCCTGTGCTCGCAAGTACTCTTTCTGACGATTGATAGGGGATATGCTTACACCGTTTGGTTTCTAAATGCAAAATGCCGCCAGAGACGTAATTGCAGATAGAATTCCGTGGCATCACAAGGACCTCGAAGGCAGTGCATTGTTCAAAAGGAAAAGCCTTTGCTTCGTCCAGTGTTCAAGTCACTTTTGCACTTTTTGAAGCTGTTTTTTGACGTGCAAGTTCAGAAAAAAGTATGTTTTATCGCGACTGTTCAGTATTTTTAAAGCATATTACAACTGCTAATACTAATGCTAAAGTTCCTCATATTAATTTTATGATAATATGTATAAATTACGTTTCCTTTTCATAATATCTTATTTTCATTAGAAAGTTTTGGAGTCGCTGAATTATCAGGAACGTCGTTAATAGTAGATGAGCCGAAGAGATTGGGAATCCCTTCTGTTGATGATCTATTAAAAGACCAAATATATTTCAGAGGTCAAAATATGAAGATTAGAAAGAAGTCAAAAGATTTGCCGTATTGACTGAAGCTTAACGGTTTTCTACTGCGGTATTTACTCAGTAGATTTGGGTGAGATAATAAAAATAGATAGGGTTTAGAGTATGTCAGCTTAATATTGCGTCCATGACTGGGAGAGGTAGAGAATTGGCTGACTTGATGAGAGAAAAGAAAGTAGATGTTATGTGTGTGCAAGAAATGCGATGGAAAGGAAATAAAGCTATAGAGTTGAGTGATGGATATAAGCTATACTATAGTGGAGCAAATAAACAAGGTAGAAATGGAGTTGGCATATTACTGTCTAGTGAACTAAAGAATACAGTGATAGAAGTGCATAGAAATAATGGCCGTATCATCAGATTGGAGATATGTTATGGAGGAGAGATTCTGAATAATATAAGTGAATATGCACCACAAGTTGGTTGCACAGAAGAAGAGAAGGGAAATTTCTGGAGAGACATGAATGGAATAATGCAAGAACTGGAAGAACATGAGAGGGTCATGTCAGAAGTGAAAATGAGGCGATTAGTCGGGTGCATGGGGCCCATGGAATTGGGGAGAGAAACCTAGAAGGAGAGAGTTTAGTACACTTTGCTGTGTCATTCGACATGGCAATAGTAAAAACATTCTTTAAGAAGAAAAGGGAACACCTAATAACATATAGGAGTGGGGTAAGATGCTCCCAGATAGGCTACTTCCTGTATAAAAGGATAAAGCTGGCGACCATGTAGCCCCCTAACACAGACTGCTATGTATGGATTTGTAGTTAAAAAGGGAAAGAAAAACCAAAGCTAAAGGGATAAGGAAAAATAAATGGTACAAATTAGAGAAGGAAGGGGATAAGAAGAGAGAGTTTAAGAGGAGGGTTTTGGAGGATATTGATACAGGGATTGAAGATGTTCTAGAATGGTGGGCACGAAATGCAGCAGTAATAAGAAGGCATAGAAAGGAGTTGCTAGGAGAGAACATCTGGTATCATATGTGGAAGAAAAGGAGAGTTGGTGGTGGGATGAAGACATTGAGAAAGTAGTAAAGATAAGAAGGAGGACAAAGAAAAGATGGGAAGAGTCACAGTCAGTGGATGACAGAGATAGGTTCAGAGAGAAAAAACAAGGCGGTGAAAAAGGTGGTAGCCCAAGCTAAAGGAAAGGCGTATGATGATGTGTATAATGAGCTGGGGACAAAGGAAGGATTAAAGAAGATGATCAAGCTATCAAAGGCTAGAAATAAGAGCACCAAAGATATTACACATATCAAACAAATAACAGATCAAGATGGTGTAGTACTTAGAAAGGAGGAAGACTTTGTGAAGAGATGGAAAGAATATTTCGAAACATTTGTTAAACGAAGAAAATAATATACTAATAAAAGAGAGGATGGGCAAATGAACATTGGCATGGTAATGAGGTTTTCTAGGCAAGAGGTACTAAATGCACTGAAAAAGATGAAGAATGGGAAGGCAGCCGGACCAGACATGATTCCTGTGGGGGCATGGAAAGCATTAGGAGATGAAGGAGTGGATATACTGTACGGTCTTATGATAAAGATCATTGAACAGGAAAAGATACCAAATGAGTGGCGTGGGAGTATATTGATCCCAATTTTTAAAGGGAAAGGCAATGTCCAAGAGTGTGGTAATTATAGGGGCATTAAATTGATGTCCCACACTTTGAAGATACTGGAAAGGATGATAAATGCTAGACTGAGAGAAGAAGTACAGATAGGAAAAGAGCAGATGGGATTTATGAAGGGAAGGGGAACAACAGATGGTATATTTTGTCTGAGGCAACTAATGTAGAAAAGGCTTATGACCGAGTCCCGAGACAAGAAGTATGGTGGAGTCTGAGGGAGAAGATGGTGTCAGAGAAGTACGAGCGATTGATACAAGAGATGTACCGGAATGTATTTACCAGAGTGAGGAGCAGTATTGGGGAGACAGAGGGTTTTGAGGTGAGAAGGAGGATTACACCAGGGGTCGGCTATGAGCCCATTTATCTAACATAGTGATGGATGTTATAATAGAGGAAGTAAGGGAGGCAGTACCATGGAACATATTGTATGCGGATGATATTTTTCTGTGCGCAGAGAGCAGGGAAGATCTGGAAATGAAATTGGAAAGATGGAGACAAGTACTGGAGGACAGAGGAATGAGAATAAGTAGATATAAGACAGAATATATATGTACCACCACTGAGGGGGATGATAGAGAAAGTATTCAGCTTGGTGGAGAGCAAATAAAGAAAGTTGATAAGTTTAAGTATTTGGGATCTTTTCTTAACGCTGGAGGAAGTATGGAAGAAGAAGTAAAACATCGGGTACAGGCAAGCCGGAACAACTGGAGAGTGGCCTCTGGAGTTCTTTGTGACAAAAGAGTACCGTTTAGGTTAAAAGAAAAATTTCACAAGACGGTGCGGTAAGAACAGCAATGTTGTATGGTACGGAAACAGCAAGCATGAGAAAGACAGAGCAGAAGATGGATGTGGCAGAAATGAGAATGCTTAGGTGGATGTCTGGTGGAAACAAGAGAGAATAGGATCAAAATTGACTACATAAAGGGGTCGACTAAGGTGGTGGAAGTATCAAAGAAAGTGCAGGAGAGGAGGCTGAGATGGTATGGGCACCTGTTGAGGAGAGATGAGGACCACGCTGGGAGACATACTATGGGGATGTAGGTTCAAGGAAGAAGAAGAAGAGGGAGACCAAGAAAGAGATGGAAGGACTGTGTGAGAGGAGACTTACATGAGAAGGGAATTGATGAGGCAGAAGCGCAGGATAGAAATAGATGGAAATGGCTCATCCGAAATGGTGACCCCATATAAAAATGGGAACCAGCTGGGAAGAAGAAGAATAAAAATAGATTCATACTTCATAATAGGTCATCTAGATCATTTATTAAGCAGGATCTATAAGGTGTTATCCTTATTAAAAACTAAAGGATCACATTCACTTCATACGTTATCATTATGATTTATGTTATTAAGGTACTGTTTTTATCGAGGCTTAAATGGATGTGTTGGTTAAATGCCAGTACTCATGTCATTGCTTATCATTAATATTCAGATCATTATTCTCATGAGTTGAAGTCTCTCCTGATCATGAAAGTTTGTACAGCCTAATTCCCTGCAATTAACCTTAGTAAGCAGTTAGTCAGAAAAAATGATAAAACTTGAAGAGAATCCTCATTTAAAGTCAGCATTTATCTTATGCTTCGATTTAAAGTATAAGAACTATTATAATTCATATAATTCCTATGTATGTTTAAAAGGCCAAGAATAAATGTCAGTGTTACGTAATTTATTACTTTGATGAAATTTCATGGTGTTAATTTCAAGGAAAATCTGCGTCTGCTTACCACAGCAGACCTTGTTCTAACATGCACAATCACATATCTTTATAACACGCTGTTATAAATATATTTATTTAGCTCTGAAACCTCGTAAATACTGGTATGTTCTCGCTACTCTGCTTAGTAATTACATAGTCTCATTTATGCATTTATTCGCTTTCTTTATTTACATATCTCGGAGACGGGGCAGTTGAAATTGTCAGCCTACTAGATTCTAAAAGAAGGAGTCCGCCGTCAGTTTACTACTTTGAATATTATTTAACAAGTTAAATTTAATAAATGATCAGAGTTTGTCTCTCATGCTTTTAAATGGTCCTGATAATCGTTGTATATTTCTTATGGTAACTCGAAATTCTTACTTTTTCGTTGGTATTGTTTACATTCCTTGGACATGTTGCAGTCAGAATGGCCAACTTGCCAGGTTTTAGGGGAAGAAAGTAACGTAAATGTACTTTATCTTTTATTTCACAAGCTAAAAATAATGCATAATAAAAGTTAGTCTCTTACACTTTAAATGTGTCAACTTAATCGTTTTATACTTCTCAATGGCAACGCATTAATACCTACTTTTTTTGGTTGGAAGTCCTGCGTCTACTTGGCAATTAGTTGGACTAAGGATTTTTTGGTGTAGGTGAAACTGATATTCACTTGAGATTAAAAACTTCTTAATGTCATTAGATTAAGTTAAGATATTTACATGCAAGGGAACATTAATCTTATAAAAAAAAACTACACGATCTTTTCTAATGGATTTGAGCCTTTAGTTTATGAGAAAATAAGAATTATAGCAAATATCTGAGACTCTTACTTCCCTACGTACCAAAATGCTGTCGTCCTATCAATAGATGGCGTCAGCTCCTCTGTTTTGAGGAAAAATACATCGAATTTCCTCTCGGGAAAAAGGACTGGAAGTGGCCACGTTGTTCCCCTAATCAATACGATAATCTAATGATTAAGGTGGATTATAATTTTTATTTTTGCCTATTTTGATACAGTTTTATGAACTGGAGATAATAGATGTTATCTGAAATGTATTTGTCCATTCAATAATAAATTATTGAATACGAGATTGACATGATATACCTGAATTTAATTGTTAATTTTATCATACATTTTATAATATGCAACGTTGATAAGTCTGTTGATTATTAGTGAATCCCATAATTAGCGTGGGGTTTATGATCTAGTATGCCATGCATTTACTCGGATGTCTGCAATTAATATCATGAAACTCGTCCATTGTTGCAAACCTATTCAAACACTGCATAACCTCCTACAAGCTTTTGCAAATGTCATTAAAATGACACTGATTCTGAAGTATAGAGACAAGAGAGAATTTCTTATTTATTTTCGTCTTAGGCAAATATAGATAAAACCCTGTTAAACGTCAGATATGAGTATTTGTACGAAATTCCGTTTAAAATATTATCTAATATTCTGTAACGAGGGAATAAATGTCATTTGGCATTTTTTTTAATATTAAGTTAAACAGTGAGAGGTTAGTCTATACTGAGAGAGAGAGAGAGAGAGAGAGAGAGAGAGAGAGAGAGAGAGAGAGAGAGAGAGAGAGAGAGAGATCATGAACTTTTATGATTATATTTTTTACAAAGTCAATCCTATCAAGTATGAAGTTATATCCTAAGGATTCCATTGTTTAAGATGTTTGCTTAAATAAAAATTTCCGATTATAAACATTAATGTGGAGAATTCTATTGAGTTAATAAAGTGGGTATTGTGGCTGTTATAATTACATACGTGTCTTGTAAAAAGTGATCAGTAGATTTAATATATATTAATGATCAAGGTCCTGTACTTTGGTAAATTTTAGGTTCATAAGCCTCTATTTCTCGTTGAATTCAACTTCACTCATTGTTTCCCCATTATTATTATTATTATTATTATTATTATATTATTATTATTATTATTATTATTATTATTATTATTATTAAGAAGAAGAAGAAGAAGATTAACTCTATTTATATGGAACAAGCTCATAAGGACCATTGACTTAAAATTCAAGCTTCCAAAGAATTATGTGTTCATTAGGAAGAAGTAAAATGAGGTAAAGAGAAATGCAGAAAGAGGAGACTTATGAATTTTTCCCCTTGTAGTCAGTCCAGCGGACGCTCTTTTTGGTCTTGGTAAACCTTGTCGCTATTCAACGACTGATCATGACTTCCCTCCATGAATGAACTCGATTAAGGTTTATTTATGCCAGTTTACTGGAAGCGAATTGTTAATTTTTATCTAACCGTATCTGCGGATGAAGTTGTATTGCATGAACTTTATTATATTTATCCTGAAATCACCTTAAGTTCATGAACTTTCTGTAATATTGGAGTTCATTATTCCTGTTCCCCTTCATTACTACATTTCATTTTAACCTCATTCTGATTAAGATCTGGAAGGATATTCGCAAACTGTAATCCAGGAGATTCAGAGGCTCTCTGATGACAAGTTTTAATAAAACAAACTCTGCTGTTTGCCAGACTAAACTATAAGAGATTTTACAGCGCTATCAGTTTTCTGAAACCTGCATATACAACCTGTATGAAACAGGGTTCACAGCTATTCAGAAACTACCTAAAATCGCAGAAGGGTGTCCATCAAGTTTAAGGGAAGTGGGGAGGGGCTAATTTCACGTGAGAGTAGCGAGCTAGTGACCATGGTCGGAATCATATATGCCAACGGGAATGCCATACCACCTTGCTTCATATTTCCACGAGTGAGATTTGATGAAGCTATCATGATGCACGGAGCTGCACCATCATGCAAAGAACTCATTCACCAAGTGGATGGATGACGAGCAAGAACTTTCTTCAGGTTTTGCAGCATTTTGTCCTTAATTCTAGGTGTAGTCCAGATCGCAAAGTTCTCCTTACAATGGATAACCATGAGTCACATCTCTCTTTAGAGGACATTAACTATGCAAAGGAACATGGTATTGTAATTCTAACCTTGCATCCACAAACACATCAAATAAGATCTATCCCCTTGACAGAGCCATCGTGGGTCCAATTCAAACTAAGAACAACCAAGGGATCAATGCTTGATTGCAATGGACACCCCAGAAAAGCTTGAACAGAAAGAACTGGTGGAAAAGCCAAAACCCCAGTGAAGAAGGAAATAAAGTTTGGAAATGATAACTCTAGAACTAAAAAAAGCAAGAAAAATCCAAAAAGGTTATACACAGAGGACCAAACCAGTGATGGAAACCTTCATCACCTTAAAGATCTCTCGACAGCCGAGCTTAACAATAATTCTTCTGACATCTCAGAGGAAATTGAAGACACAGAAGTTGGGTTCATTGATAACGTCTCAGATGAGGGAGATTTTGATCTTGTTGGGATAGATCCAGTAAAAGGTAGCAAAGTCTATTACGTACGTAAATTAATCAGCAATTTAGACGAAGATGATGAGTTTCAGGTTTCTTATTTAAGAAAATCGCAGAAATTTGTTACCAATAGCTTTAAGTTTCCAGAAATTGAGGATAAAAAAACTTTTGGTAAAGAGGGAGTAATTGGAGTCCTCCAAACCCAGTTCAGCAGAGTATTAAAAGAAACCGGCAGTGGTATTTAATTTTTTTCTCTCTTTTTTGCCAACTTTAACACATAGGCACCGCAAATGTCATGTATTTGAGTTACATTTTGTGTTCGGTTTCTATCACGGAGAGAATAAATTTAAGTATACTATATAGAATATTTTAAAATTTGATGGCAAGGATATTATTTCAAATTTAGTTTTTGTCTGGAAGGCTACAATATTCTTTAAGCCAACACTAAAATTTGTTCTCAGTAAGCATCCTGGATTTGAGTGTCATTCGCCAAGGGAGAGAATAATGTCGTAATTTGATTTTGATTATGTCAGTCAAACATTTCGTTTGGTATTTATATTCTATTTACATCTGACCTGAAGGTAAATATATCAATTATAATAAGTGTCTGAATCATCCCATGCTCTTGTCCGAATCATCACATAGGTAGGTATGATCCGGTATGTTTTTAGAAACTTGTATTTGAAGATAAATAGGTTGCTTCAAGTACAGTAAAGTTTACGACCTTCCCCACTTACTCGTAAATGTAGGAAGATGAGGCTACACATTGACATGCCAAGGATGTCCCTGCTCCTTAAACTCTTACTTCTAAATAAGAAAAAAAGTTTCCGGACCATCATTGTCTTTCCCCTGCCTGATAAAAGCAATTCACAATAAAAATTAAAACCACAATAAAATTCTCTTACGACAACAGACGATACTAATGGCTCTACAGTAAGAAACAGATCATATGAAAATAAGTCAGTACACAAAATATCATGAAAAGATTGTTGCTGTGTGGAAAATTTCCCACACCTTATAAGACAGCTGACAATAATATAAAAAATTAGACAAATGAAAAAAATAATTGATGAAAATACCAATTGCCTAATTTTGGTGGTCCAAATCTCCTTAGCTGTGAGAGAAAATCCCTAAAAAAATCCCAGCCTGAGTCACTTCAATCTCTGGAAGACGGTTTTTAGATTCAAAGGGATTTCTGTGCTATTTCGACTTAATTCCCTGTTGTAAGACATGTCAGTTTTTATGTCATTCGCCATCTCTTCTCTCTCTCTCTCTCTCTTGCACAAAAGCTTTTAGAATGGAGTTAGATTTAATGATATAGTAAATATTAGTAATAGCAATAATAAATAAATACTAATATGTGGATACATAATAATATAATGATAATAGATTATGAAAATTTATGAATTGTAACGTCTCATGAATTGCATTTTAATTTAAAACAAGTAAAAAATACGCCGAAGTTTCCTCGGGCAACCAAGTTTCTGTACGGTGGTGGCTTCAGCGACGATCCATAAAACTCTTAGCCACGGCACATGAAACGCAGCTACAATCTGGTGGGGCCAACGTTGGCTCTTTATAGCGGAGGCATGCGCGCGATCTGGTTTACTGTACCTCCGTTCATATTCTCTCTCTTCCATCTGACTTTCCACCCTCTCTAACCATCGTTTCATAGTGCAGCTGAGAGGTTTTCTTCCTTTTACACCTTTCAAGCCTTCTTACTGCTAATTTCCCTTTCAGCGCTGAATGACCTCACAGGTCCCAGCGCTTGGCCTTTGGTCTAAAGTCCATATTCTATTCCATTCCATGATTAACTTTAACCTTAAATCAAATGAAAACTACTGAGGAGGCTAGAGGGGGCTGCAATTTGGTCTGTTTGATGTTTGGAGGGTGGATGATCAACATTGCAGTTTGCAGGCTGAACCCTCCAGCCTCAGCAGTTTTTGAGATCTGAGGGCGGACAGAAAAAGTGCGGACGGACAGACAAATCTCCATGCTGTAATAGTTTTCTTTTACTGAAAATCAAAACTCACTCAACAGATGGCACTATAGTCATGTCTCTATTTAACCGAACTCTAAAGTTCATGGAACAACAAATTTCCAAGATGGCGGATCAACAAAAGCTTTGAGAAGAGTTAGCAAAGAAAATAATTAACTTTTAGATATATTTGTAAGTTAGATAATTAACGGAGAGTGTTAATTATATCATGAAGTGTTAGTGAATGTAATTTAAGGTGGATGAAGGTTAATTATGCTAAATTATGTTGTAATATAAGGGGTTTGATTATGGGGTGTGAAGTTAATGCTATTGACTAAATGAATTTGGGCTTTAAATGAGTGTGGTCAGTTATTGTCCAATATTGATGGTATTAACCAGAGTTAATGTTATTTTAACTAAAGTTGAGTGAAGGCAAATTTTTAAATTATGATGATATTAATGTCGAATTTTGGGGAGTAAAGTGAATGTTAACTAATTTTATTTTGGTCTTAAATATCTAAGTGTGGCCAGTTATTTGTCTAATATTCATGTTAACCAGAATGAATGTTAACTAAATTCATTTAGGCTTAAATATCAGGTTATTTATCGGTCCAATGCTCTTCTTTATTAACTAATGTTAATGTTATCAAATGGAAGCATTGTGGCCTTAGTTAAACATGTGGTTATTGATTGATCCAATATCAATGTTATTAACCAAAATTAATATCAGTAGCTAAATTAATTTAGCCTTAAATATCAGTAGGTTATTATTAGTCAAGTATTCCTGTTATTAGCCAAAGTTAATGTTATAAACAATGAAGTTAGGCCCTAAAAGTTATTTAGATTATTTATTGGTCCAATATTAATGTTACTAACTAGCTAAATGAATTTAGGTCTTGGAAAAATATGGTTACTAATTTGGTCTAATATTAGAGTTATTATGTGAATTAGGCCTTGAAGTATGGTTAATTATTGATCCAGAATTCATGATATCAATTAAATTAACTCCTGGCTAGAATAAAACCAGTGCCATTGTCAAGTTAATTACATTATTGAATGCAGGAAAAAAATTTTTTCATAGTCTAACATAGTTTGAATTTGACTAGCATAATCTGATATTACTAACTAACACATTCTTAGTCTAACATAGTCAAACTTAAGGTTTTAAAAAATACGTCCTTAATTTTACATAGCCTAACTTGAGATGTTAATAATACATCATATGAACTAAATTGATCCTATATTAGATTAGTCCAACCTAGCCTCAACAAACCTATCCCGAATTGTGCCCATCCTTACTGCTCCTAGGTGCTGGATTTGCCTTAACTTAGCCTCAACTCAGCAACTAGGTGACCAATTTAACCCAAAATTTGCCTAGCTGAACCTGAGGTGTCTTGGGTAGCCTGACATAACCTATCTGAGCCTTACCTAGCCTAACCCTAGGTGAATAATATAGCCTAACCTAACCTGTGTTACCTTAGGTACTTCATTCAACTTACCTTCACCTAACTCAACAATTTGGCAACTAATTTAATCCTAACTTGAATTAGTCTACCTTAAGTGGACTGCTGTTAATAAATTTTTCAAAATTATAACCCTTTCATTTGAAATAATTTTTTCTAGTGAAATAATTGCTATTAAGCAAACATGTTTACAATATTACAAAAATTTAATTTTTAATAAATTTTCCTAAGTAATAATCCTTAATTTAAAATTCTTCTCTAATTATAAGCATTGCACTTTAATAAAGTTTCCCTAGTTTTAAAAAAAAACAGTTATATTCTATTTTAAAATTGATTATAAACTTTCATTTAAAGATATTCTTATATAAGTAACTTATCAAGTAATTACATAGCTATTGGTTTCTACTTAATGTCAGCTCAAAATATGAAATTCGCGGTAGTGCTCTTTTGTTCTGGGTGTGGGTGATTAGTCCTGCCCACATTCGGGAATGAATAGGTATACCTACAGCACAAGTGAAGAGCTCAATTCTTTTCTGCCGGTAACAACTTAACATGGGTCGTTGAGCAGGTCTCGGAGTTCTGGTTCACCAGATGCTTGCGTTTTTATTCCACCATTAGCAATGTATTCTGTTATTTTGATAGCACTAATTATAATAGTTTAGCTCTTGATATTGACTTATTTTAACCGATTGTGACTTTTTGATACGGATTTATTATGTCAGATTCTAGTTTACTTATGTTGATAGGTTTTGAAGTAAATGCTGCAAAACAAGACTAACTTTTGCTAAATATGACAATCATACTGTGTGTTTCATGTGTAGAGGGTAGATTTGTTCTTTAACTCTTTCTTGTGATGAGTGCAGAGACTGGGAAAAGGGAAAATGGCAGGTTTTAGGGGCTCATTTAGCAAAACTTCAGTGTGACAGGAATAGGAAGGCATCCGTTAGGATGTTCATACTTTATTATCGACTGACTTCAGACACTGATGTGAACAAAGGCTGCACAGGCATTATTCTAGTGTTTCCAGACCACTGAAAAGACATGGTTTGTCAGTAGAAGAGGATTTGCCACCGTCCTCTATGACTACTAGGGAGCATGAACACAGTCCACATCCTTCTGTAGTTTTTGGGAGAGCACCCATTAGGTGGCCAAGCATCAGGTTGCTATCCCAAATGCTTCTGCTCTTCAGTGAAAGTGTCCGAGCGCCCAGTTTCCGAACGCCCAGTGTCCGAGTGCCCAGTGTCTGAGATTCCAGTGTCCAAGAGCCAGTGTCTGAGATCCCAGTGTCTATGGGCACCAGAGTGTCTGGGCACCAAGCGTGCAGACGTGCAGTGTCCGAACATGCATTGTCTGAATGACCCAATATCTGAGCAGTCAGTGTTCAAGCATCCAGCGTCTGCTAAACACACACTGTTTGAGCATTCAGTGACCAAGTGTTCCAGCGCCCGCACACCTGGAGTCCAAAGGTTCACCTGTGTCAGTTCATACTTCCAACTTTATGGTGCTAAGAAGAGAAGAGGACTGTGCCACAGTCCGAATACCACTTTTCCCTCTTCAGTCAAGACAGAAGGATTCGGATTTCATGTGGTAGAGATTTCATCCTTAGCTCCCATCCAATGTAAGCTGGACAGTGTTTTTGAGCCTGCTCTAAAAACCTACCCAACAATGCATAACCCTCCAGTAAATCGCTGCTTCCTCAATTTCCTCAGACGAGGAAGTCTTAGAGCAGGAGGAACCGACCACTAATTTTTCTTTGCTCCTGAGATATTTTTTTGGCCTGTTATCTGACCTTTTCTCTGGCTGTCCTGACTTCTCCGGGCTCAGCCTTCATGATACAACAGCCTGCAGGAAGAGGCAGTAGTCACCCTCTTAAGAAGGCCTTCGCCTAGATAAACACATAGTTAGCAGAGAAGAGGGAGCTTGGGAAAGCAGTTTTTATACCCTTCTTTCTCATTTAATCAAACGAAGGCTAGTGTGGTATTCTATGGGAGAGACTTCTTCTTTGGGAGTTTTTGCCTCTTCTCAAGGAGATTTATCCAGTCTTATCGACTCTCCAAGAAGGTCTGCCTTCTCTTCTGTAAGGATTTTGTTTACGTCACTGGAGCTCGATCATCTCGTTAAGGTGTTTGAAATACTTAGCTTCGTTGACTGTACCATAGGAGCTCAAGTAAGGAAAATCGAAGATTGCACCATCCTTTAGGAGAACTTTGCTGCAGACTGGCTAGGAGTGCTCACATGCACAAATGAAGCAGTCAGGCATGGTGCACAAAAGTTAGCAACAGTCTTGACTGCAGGAGTCCTTAAGGGAGTTGTGGTGTTCCTTTACCACTATAGGAGTCACTCCCTCTCAATGATTGTCTCTTCTCAATGATTGTCTCAAGCCAACTTATTCCTAAATGCAACTTGGCCAAAGAGTGGATGAGCCTGTTAGGGACCCTCTCATCCATAGATAACATCATGCCCTTAGGGAGATTGCACACCAGACCACTACAGTTCTTCCTAAAGGCCAATTGGCACAGGGAGACACTGCTAGATTAGTTTGTCTTCCCCATCGCTTCTGATATATAGGAGGATCTTCAGTGGTGGCTAGAAGGCAGGCTTTTGATGGGAAAGTTGGTACACCCTCTGAGCCCCATCTTAACATTATAGTCACATGCATCTGATCTGGATTGAGGGCCCTCAACGCAGGGAAATTTCAGGGACATAGTCTCCA
Source organism: Macrobrachium nipponense (assembly GCF_015104395.2). Taxonomy (NCBI): domain Eukaryota; kingdom Metazoa; phylum Arthropoda; class Malacostraca; order Decapoda; family Palaemonidae; genus Macrobrachium; species Macrobrachium nipponense. Next base: position 87,099,269 of record NC_087202.1, on the reverse strand, counting down.
GCAGAGAGGGATTGCACATCAACGTGAAGGAGCTGAGAGCGAGCCATCTAACTCTTCAGTCTTTTTCAGCATTAACACGTTACAAGATAATTGCTGTCCATTGTGAAAGCATGATTTCTATAGCCTATGTCAGGAATCAGGGAGGGACTCATTCCTTTTCTCTCTACCAAGAGGCCAAGGCTCTTTTATTGGCAGAGAGCAATGAGACCAAGATTTTCACTAGCTTTACGCTTTATTCAAGGAAAGTTAAATGTCCTAACGGACAAATCAAGTCACTGCTAACAGGTTCTACCAATGGAGTTGACACTTAAATCCAAAGGTGTGCACCGACCTGTAGAAACGGTGGAGAAAGCTGTCGATAGACCTGTTTCCTATGTCAAGGAACCACCGTCTCCCTCTGTATTGTTCATCAGCCCCAGATACTCTGGCATGGGCAATGGATGCCATGCTCCAGGACTGGTCAAACTTAGATGTGCATGCCTTCCCTCCGTTCAGCATGGTGAGGGAGTACTGAACAAGTTCACCTCTCACAGCAACACCTCAATGACTTTGGTAGCCCTCTTCTGATCACAGAAGGAATGGTTTCTGCATCTCCTCAGTCTTCTTGTAGATTACCCAAGACTATTACCTAAGAATCAAAGGCTTATCAAACAGTCACATTTCCTTTGGTTTCATCAAGGATTATCTGCTCTCATCCTGAGATACTTAACTGTGAGGAAGCTTGTCAGAGCGAGTTTTTTTTTTTTTTTTTTTTTTTTCTTTTTTTTTTTTTTTTTTTTTTTTGTCTTTTTTGTTAAGAGATGATGCAAAAATAATTGCTAAGTATAGGCACTAATTTCAGCTAATCTCTACCAAGCAAAGTGGAGAGTATTCAGAACCTGGTTGAAAACATGGTACCTCTTCTTCTGAAACCACTGTAGCTAAGATTGCAGATTTTAACATTTTTCTGAAGTCTTCAAGGGGATTAGCTGTTGCAACCCTAAAAGGATACAGAGCGATGTTGTCTTCAGTTTTTAAACATAGAGGATTAGATTTGTCCACAAACCAAGATATTTCGGATTTGATCAAATCTTTGGATGCATCAATACAAAAGGAATCTCCTACAGTCTCATGGAACTTGGTCATTGTACTTAGATGGTTCTCAGGCCGTCCTTTTGAACCCTTGGACTCCTCTTCCTTAAGGGATCTGACCAGAAAGATTATATTTTTAATGGCCTTGGCCCAGCCAGAAGGATTAGTGAATTACAAGCAATTGACAAAAAGATGGCGGGAATGTGGTTTGTTATTTCACACTAGGTTTATTGGCAAAGGATGAAAACCGTTCCAAGCCCTGGCCCCGGTGAGAGCACTGAAACATTATATTGAAGGGACAAAGAAAATCAGAGGCCTTTCTCAGAATTTATGGTGTTCTGTCAAGAATCCCTTGTGTGATTAGTCCAAAAACGCTTTGGCTTTCTTTTTAGAATGTGATTGTGGAGTCACACTCAAGAGTTCAAGAAGACATCTTCCCTTTCTTGAAAGTCAAGGCTCATGAAATAAGGGCAGTTGCCACATCACTGGCCTTTGAATGTAACCTCTTGCTGTCCATGATTCTACACTATCTTTGTGATGTGAGACAATCTATGCTAATTGCAGTATGCTAGGTGCGTTCTCCGTGGCTGCCATGGTACTGGGGGACGAAGAATAGGAGTACCCGTCCTATTTACCTGTCTTCTCACTTTGATTAAGGTTGATGAGTTTAATTTGGAAGTCTGGGAGTACCCTCTAGTCGTTTTTATGGATGGGTTATGACTAAATTTTTTTTGTATAGCATATGTGAGTTTTACGGGCACTATTATTTTACTGCTTCCAGGGCAAGGGTATTTATTTGTTGGTAGTTATCTTTGGCAAACTTCAGAGTACTCCCTTAGTTGCAACGCACTCACTAAAGTAGAGGCGACCCAGGGCTCTAATGCCACGCCGCTACAGGTCGAGATGAGCGCTGACCACATTTATGCAGTATCCACCTGCTGTAGTTCTTTTACCAGGTTAAGGTTACAGCAAGAATTCAACAATGCTAGCTGACTTACTATTTCGCATTCATTTTGTTTTCAAAATGTTTTTTGAAGTAGCGTATATCCGTTTATTCCACCTCCTGTCAATGTGGGATTCAGCTATATAATTACTTATATATGAATTATATTTGTTATAAGATTTTATATACACTTACCAAGTAGTTACATAAAGGGACCCCTCTCACTCCCTGCTTATGGACATGGGCCACAACGAATTGAGTTCATCACTTGTGTTGTACCTATTCATTCCCGAAAATGGGCGGAACTTTATATCACCTACACCGAAAACAAAGGAGCGGTACCGCGAATTTCAAATTGAACTGCAGTAAAGTAGAAACAAATAGCTTGTAATTACATGGTAAGTATATATAAAACCTTATTTTATTATAAAGATACATATTGCAATACACCCCCTGAACACCTGAACTAGCCCTGGTCACTTACCAGCCCGAACCATCATTTATTAAAAATTTACCAAATCTTTGGTTAAAAATAAACGATCAGTGTTGCCAATCTCCTGGCAAACACCCTCGTTACCTAGTTACCAGCCACCGCTAGTAGCCCTGCCTCACGGCCGGTCACACCTGCCCTCTCACGTCAATCACTTATCGTTCGCGGTGGAGTACAGATGTATCCACAGCGAACTCCTTTTTGGTCTTGCCCGGCCTTCATTTGCACCTTTGATTTGATTGAATTTGGTGACGAATTACGCATCCCTTTGGATTACGGTTGGATTGCTCTTAATACCTTGTCATTAGACATTGATTCTGCAAAGGAAGAAACAACACAGGCTACGACAACGACTACTGCATCCTCGGCCACGACATCACAGAAACGACGAGCGGGAGTTCAACAACGTATCGTCTTTGCCAACAATGCAAGAAAAGGATGAGTACCCTATGACACGATAGTCATTCCTTATGCGTAAATTGTAGCCTGTTCAATATAATGTAAAGACCAGATGTTTGGGAATGTCAGGAGTGGGTCTTTGGACCAGATGTTGGGTATCTCAACATAGGAAAGGTCTCGGTATTAAGAAGTAACTGTATGGCAGGAAGAGACTAACGTAGATCAAGATAAAGACTTGGAGGGAAACAGTGCTCTTTAAGAGACTTGAGAGTACGCTGACATCGGAGTATGACATCTCTGGTTACCGATTTATGTCAAGGATTATGTGAGGATAGATCGAGCAATAGGGATACTGAAATTACTAATAGTCTGTTCCAGCTCCCCTGCCTGTTCCAGAATCAGCCCTAACCGGTGCTGGGGGTTATGGGGATCCGCAAGCCCACGGGCAGGATCCGCCGTCCCCCTGGCGCGGAGCAGGCAGTGTTGGCAGCAGATTCCCCTTCCCTCGAGACATCTCTGTTAGCGATGTTAGGTCAAGATTATGTGAGGATAGATCGAGCAATAGGGATACTGAAATTACTAATCGTTCTTTTTCCAGCTCCCCTGCCTGTTCCAGAATCAGCCCTAACCGGTGCTGGGGGTTATGGGGATCCGCAAGCCCACGGGCAGGATCCGCCGTCCCCCCTGGCGCGGAGCAGGCAGTGTTGGCAGCAGATTCCCCTTCCCTCGATGTGTAAGTTCTCAGGATGATAAAAACTTAGGTCAGATATAGACGAGTAGGGATAATAGGCTACATAGTGTTTAGTTTAGGAAGAGAAGTGCAGGCTTCTTCGGGTCGGTTTTCTATTAAAAGTAGTAGTTTTTAGAGGCACAGTGTCCTTAGAGCATCTTTAGGCTTTTTCCTGCTTCGAGTTCCTTGCATCAGAAGCTTTTAGGCCAGGGTTGGTCTTTCAGATATGCTCCTTTCGTCTTTAAGGTTACTTTCTCTACGTATACGATACGATAATTGTTAATATCAACTAATTCTCCGTTCAATGCATATTGACTTACGATATTCAGTATGAAGAGAAATCGAATAAAATTAACTACGGTTAGCCTAGTGTTCACGATGATATATCGTATGCATATTCAGTAGCCTAGCCTAACCTAAAGTATTCGCTGTACAACATATCCGTAGTTATTTTTATATTGGCTAACGCTGTAGGCTTAAGGCATTCTTGACTTCGGATAATTCAATACAGGTGTAATTGAAAACGAACGAGAATCCGATCTGAGGATAATTAATATGAATGTAATCGAACAGAATGAAGATCGGATTCTGTCCGACTAAAGCATTATAATTGTATTATGTGTATCATCATATGGCGTAGTATGAACACTAAACTCGGCAGTCATTCACGCTGGAATCAGCGGATGACGAATACGGGTTTGCGTCGCCGTATCCATCTCATTCTCTCCTGATTGACTAAAATGACTAACGTAACAACACTCTCACTTATGCCAAAGTTTGTACAACGTCTTAAAGGAGACGTGTCTTCAACTATGTTGACATTTAATATAGTCAATGAGGTATCTATCTTGGGCAATATAATCAGATGTCAGATATAAGAAATTTGTATGTATGACGTCTTCATACGTTTAACGACTATTGCCGTCAGTATTTACATTGAGCTTATGTCAATTACAGTTACAATTATTACCAGTCGTATTATCAAATTACAATGACAACTGAAATTAATATTAGGCCTAATAAAGTTAATTTAATTACCTTTAAATATTATTTTATTACTTTAAAATTAAATTATAATTACACTAGCTTGTCGTCAAACAGCACTATTGTAAGAAGGTGTGGTTTAGACAGACAAGGATGCCGGCTAGTCTATTTTTTTTTTCTCCTTGGCTTCAGATTCAACCATATCACTGGGTCTCGGCTAATGTTTTTGTCCTTAGTTAGCATATTAATGAATATCTGGATACTTAACTTATGTAACGAAGTCATACTGTTCGTCTTACGATGTAATTTAAGACCAAATTTGACTGATACGTCTCATTGGAAGCTAGTTTTTCCCTCGGGTTAGATGGCGTTAAATTTAGGATTCCGTTCGTTTTCACTAGTGTTCATAGGTATTACGAACCTTCACTTTATATACGTTATTAATCCTTTGTCTGTGTGAAAACATACAGTAATGAGCTCTTTCATGCTATTAGTTTCTTTTTTTACCACGGCTGCGTTGGAATTCATACAGAAGCTCGGGACTTCTGTCCAGGTTGCTGAAGAACGTAATTTTGCCTTTATTAGCTTCAGCTGCCATTTATAACATGAATACAGTAATTACCGTCCCACGCGGATGAATACAATAACGGATGTTGCTATCGGATTCGATTACTGTCACACGCTGATCAATACAATAAAGTGATGTTGTTATAGGAGTCGATCGCATTAGCAACAAGTTCTCGTTCGGTTTTTCATAGCTGTCGGAGTTATACGAGTATTATCGTTAAGATAATACCCGTTTTAACTTGCTGCAATTTGCGGAGGTGGAGATATTAGACGATCGTAATCTCTCTCTCTCTCTCTCATCTCCTCTCTCTCTCTCTCTCTTTTCCCTGATTTTATCTCTCTCTCTTTTCCCTGATTTTATATTCTCTCTTTATCCTAGACGATTGTGTTTCTCTCTCTCTCTCTCTCTCTCTCTCTCTCTCTCTCTCTCACTTTTCTGATTTCATATTCTCTCCATATTCTCTCATCCTATTTTCCACGCTCTCCTAACACTGGACTCATTGTGCAACAGAGGTTTTTCTTCCTTTCACACCTTTTCAAACTTTCTCAATTTCCCTTCAGCGCTGACTGACCTCATAGGTCCCAATACTCGCCTTTGGCCTAAATTGGACTCATTGTGCAACAGAGGTTTTCTTCCTTTCACACCTTTTCAAACTTTCTCAATTTCCCTTCAGCGCTGACTGACCTCATAGGTCCCAATACTCGGCCTTTGGCCTAAATTCTACTCATTGTGCAACAGAGGTTTTTCTTCCTTTCACACCTTTTCAAACTTTCTCAATTTCCCTTCAGCGCTGACTGACCTCATAGGTCCCAATACTCGGCCTTTGGCCTAAATTCTATTTTTAAACCCAACAATCTTGCTGTCTGAGTTAGTATT
>NC_087202.1:87068208-87088208 GCF_015104395.2 Macrobrachium nipponense | reverse complement strand
TAAACAGGTCTGGCTTGATGTATTTTTTTATACTCAAAAAGACCTTTCTATCATCATATTTTATATATTTAATGGGGTCCATTTGTTTTGATATTCTGTAATAAAAAGGCCTGCTATATTTTCTATATTCATTAGGGCCTCGATAATATTTTCTGTATTAAAAAAAGGCCTTTGAAAAGTGCAAAATATAAACTAATTTTGGAATGATTTTCGAATATGTTCTGTATGATAAAAAAAAACTTTTGTCTGATTTTTTCCTCTAAAAAGTCCCAGAACAGTTTTGGTCAGAAAACCTTTTTTTACAAATGTTAAATATAAAAAAACAGTAATTATGGAATACTTTTAAAGAGAAACAGTACACATTACATTGTTTTTTTTATATAAGTAACTTAGTGTTTGATTAACAATTACTCTCTTTTCATATAAGTAACTTACCAAGTAATTACACAGCTATTAGTTCAAAATTCGCCGGTAACACTTCAAACGTCTCTATAGGTGACTAGTTTCACGCACTAGCAGGAATATTAGGAGCGATTTTAGCAGATAACCATATTCTATTCCTGCCAGCTGTAAATTCCCGAGATATATACTAGTATTGCACCAGCCCTGGTCTTATTTATTTATTTTTTCTATTTTTTTGCCAATTTCCGTATGTTAGGTTAGGTTAAGTTAGGTCAAAGCAGATTTCTATTAGTGATTTGGGTGTGGGAAACATGATCAGATTGTTTCCAACAAGATTCTATGGCGTCCCGCTTTTTTTCAGGGAAGATCCGGGTACTCGGTAACAGTTCTGCCCAAGCCTTGATTCTGTCAGGCTCGGTGTAAACACCCAATACTGGTGGCAGCTTACTCATTATTTTCCGGTTATATAACTGCATTTCCAGGATGTTCACATTCACTGAAAGTATATTTGGTAACCTTCAGGAAATCTCAGGATGATTTTTTTTTCTTGTTTTGTTATTATTAAGCTGATCGATAAATAATTACCTTACAAGTAATTTGTGAATGTTTCATCATTCCTTTAGGCCAAAGATTGCAATTTGTTTGTTTACCTAATCTAGCCTACTTGCTAGCCATCGGTGAAAATTTTACCTTAACCTTCACACTTCCCATGTCTTCTATGCGCACTTCCAGCACACAGACGCGCTCACTTCAGCCTGATGCCAGTTCATGTACAGCACTCGATGGTGCCCACTGATGCCAACTCGTGCTTTGAGGAGCCAAAATGCGCCCAAAAAAGGTGCCCAAATGCCCACGGGCGGCATCTTTAGCAGACAGCCTGGCATGCACAGAGCTGTCGCCCACTGGCGTCATCTACCATCTGGTGCCAACCTGTGCTCTGAGGCACCCCATAAGTGCCCAAGAGCACCTGTGAGCGCCCAGTCCCTAGAGTGCCCAAGGGCGGCGTCTGTAGTAGACAACGAGGCATACAGAGCTGACATACCCTTTTATCTCGGATAAAAATAGTGCTACTACTAACTCTATTTTTATCCACTCGTTTCCGCTCCTGGCCCCTCGCTTTCTTCCCTTGCCATTGCCAGTCTTGTGTTGTCTAGGTTAACAGAATATTAACCTTGCAAAGTAAAGTGTTGTGCAGTGGAGGAGGGAGTGATTCAGCCCATTAGTTCGCCTAGACCCAAGTCACTGGCATAGTGGAAATTAAAAAGTGTGTTGAAATTTTCCTGTGACTTGAGACCATTTCTAGTAAATGGCATGGGATCACAGAATGACACATAGGATTTTTCCCTACTATCTCTTCACCTTGTAATAAGGTTTCAAGTTTTTTGTGGAGCAGGGGATACATTGTACCTGAAGCACCCACCACTCTTCTGTCGATGGGTTGTTTGTTTGTTTGTATGGTGTTTTTACGTTGCATGGAACCAGTGGTTATTCACCAACGGGAGTCGTCGATGGGTTGTGGTTTTATCTGTGTAGGTGACAATGTTGCCTAGTTGTTTTTATTTTGCTGCTCTACCCATGCCAGGGCGGGCACCCATCATGCTTTGCTAGCCATCGAAGTACTTCTTTGCTGCAAGGTTCCCTAAAAGTTAGAGGCAACCCATGGCTATACCGCCACACCACTACGAGTTAAGATGAGCACCAACCAGAGACAGTATCCACCTGCAGTAGCTCTCTTAACTGATAGGTAACGACATGCATTGTTTTCAATGCTAGCAGTTTTGCTTTACCTATTTCAAATTCATTAGTCATTTTAATGTTTTGGAGTAATATATGGCCATGTATCCCACTACCTATCAATATGGCATCAGCTATGTAATTACTTTGTAAATTACTTACCTCCTCACCACTCATGGACAGCAGGCATGAACAGAATGAAGTTATCTGGTCATGCCATTCCTATTATCCCTGCTAGTGGGCGGAACTAGCCACCTACACAGACGTTTGGAGTGTTACCCGCGAATTTTGGATTAAAAGTTACCGTATAAGTGAACTAATAGCAATGTATTTTCTTTAACTTACTATAGAAATGTCATATTTATTATAGAAATATAATTTTTTTTAGGTCAGAAGCTCAAGATATCTAAACAAGCAGATATTTATGGCAATGATGCCTCAAGAAGTCTCCAAATAAGGACTGGGCAGGAAGTGATGGCCCCTCTAACCACCAGAGTACCAATTCTTGATAGTGCCCACATCACTCCACTGGCCTGTTTGCTGATGTCCACTCTTAACATGTGGACTGTGTCCTAAACCTAGCCTGCCTTGCTGCTAAGGGATAATAATTCACATGTCTACATATTCATCCAAGGATAACTTCTTGGGTTCAGCCAGGATGCAAATGTAGCCCAGGTAAATATTTTATATTACAGGATTTTTGGCCATTAGATTTTACAGGTTAATTTGGCAATTAATGGGTTTTATTCTGGTCACTAGATATTAGAGGTTTTTATGGCTATAATGGGTTTTATTCACGAACATTGTGATGCAATTGCATCTCAACTGCTTACAACTACTAGTTCAAATGCATTTAAACTGCTAAAAATTTAGTATATTCAATTACTTGAGATTGATCACTGAAAAGTTTGAATTCAATTACTTGAACTATTCAATGATTATTTAAGCAAAACATGTGATTATCTAAGCACATGTGAACAAAACATAATATATGAACAATTAAAGAACAAAAACTATTCAATGATTATTCAAGCAAATCATGTCAAAAATAAAAAAAATTCAGTGATTGTTCAAAAACAATCGTCACTCAAGAATAGTTAAATGATTATTAAAGCAAAACATTTTGAGAAATTATATCTTCTTTCAGTTTTCGTTGCCGGAGAAGTGGCAGAGGAGAAGAAGGCACTGGTAAAGCCCGAGAATTATATGGCTGTCCACCGACCTTGTTGGATAGATGTACAAGTTATTCCACAGCTTTTTGCCGTAAAGTCCAGGATTTATAGATAGTATCAAGCTATATTGTAGATGGGTTTATTGCACAAATAATAAGACTTTTTAACTTTAACTAATACAAACTGAAATTCATGCAGTTACACAGTTTGTATTATTACATATTAATTCATGCAGTTACACGAACTTGTAGATGCATCCTCTTTGACAGCTTGCAAAGTCTATACCAGGCCAGGGGTGTGGTTGTACTGTGTTGACCTCCTTTCAGATGTAGAATACCGACGGCTGTGTATCTACACTAACTTACTGAGGGATGCTCTTTGACAGCTCGAAGAGTCTATAGTAGTGACAACACATTTTCCATTAGACTATGCCAGGGGTGTGGTCGTTGTGCTGAGTAGACCTCCGACTGCTGTATCAATTTTTTTCCACGGATGTTAGTAGTGTGTAAACTTGCTTCAGGTGTAAATACCGCTGCGTATCAAATTTTTCAGACTGCTGTATATAAAGTTTTTCTACGAAACAGTTACTACTGTGTATACTTCCTTCAGTGTAAATACCGTTATGTATCAATTTTTCCTATCATGCAAGTCAAAACCTGAAGGGAGAAAGCGATTAAAAATACTTATGATTTTTTTTTACTTGATCATAAAACCTTATACATCACTTTGTATATCTTATCACAGTTAAAGCACTGATATATGGGCTATGCAGCATTATAAGACTTTGTACTGCTTATATTTTATTTTTATGAAGATATTGGTCTCTTACAAATATTCAATGTTATCTGTCCTGTGACAAGACAAGCGATATTTACCTGCCTGTGATCCAGTTGAATGAACACACCACTCAGTGCACTGAAAATGCGTATTGCTCTCATAGGGCTCCTCCCCGATATGGCAGGTGTTCGCTGTGTCCAAAATTGCTTGCTTTCATGCCTTAAGATTTTTATGCTGCTTCAACAGCTAACAGTTGGTTGAAGAAATCATCATCTTGACAACCTATAATCACACACTTGTGGTCCCTCTCAACGATCTAGCTGGTGGTGGTATTCTGAAATCAAAATTTGTCAGCCAGTGAAGCCCAGATGGATTAATTACTTTGATCCATCTACTGAATCATACTCATCAATTTTGCAAGCAGAACAAAATTAAATATCAAGAACCATATGAAAATTGATTACCGATATTCAAAATAATTCAAAATTTCATAGCGATATTCAAAATAATTCAAAATTTCATAGCGATATTCAAAATTCAAAATTTCATAGCTAATTTGACAACTCAGTTAAATTATTAACAATTCAAAATTTCATCGCTAATTTGACAAATGTTTAGCTCATACGAAGAGCATACATGATTTTATACGAAGAGCAGACATGATCTTACTATATTGAATTATTCAAAATTTCATAGCTAATTTAACAATTCATGTTCAGCTGATACGAAGAGCATACATGATTTTACTGTATTAACCCTATTTGCTATTTTGTTCGTTGCTTGCAAAAATCTAGTTATCTGGAATTCTACTTAAACTAGCTCTCTTTCCTTATTTAATGTCCTGACATACAAGACTAAACTCGCCTGTGTGTTTTACGAGACAAACCCCAACTGTATAGCTGTATTTGTGTACAACATGCAGCTTTCAAGAATGTCTTCCAACAATTGCTTTTTTTATTCTTGAAAAAAGTATTCTAGGCTTCACAACTCTCGAAATTCGCTTCTTGAACCTTTCAGTACAGCTGTGAACAAGTCTCTGCAAGCAATAAACAACACCCTTTCACATACTAACCTGCTGAAAAATGTTTTGATTATAATAACTGGTAACTATAGTTTAAGTCAATCCTGAACTATAGGATTCTTAATACTCTCAAATTCACTTGGAACTGCAAAAATCTATAGAATTCTTAATTAATACTCAAGTTCACTTGTGTATTAGGATAATGATCACTAACAATCATTTAGCTCTTTTGAAAGGTTTCTTCTTAATGAATGTGAATGAAAATATTCCCTTCATACTTACCTATACAGATGAAATGAATATACTAGTTCCTTGCACTTCTAGTTTTTGTATACACTTATTACAAGTGTTACAACCTACTTTCAGTCTTATTGCTTGGCACTTTGTATCGCCTTTATATGTATCATATTCCAAGATTATGCCGATGAATACATTATACACTTTACAGTCAAGGAAACTAATAGTTATAGGCCAGCGACTTGTTTTATATGTACGTAGGTTATAGGCCAATTTCACTTGATGTTTATACAGTATATAGGAGATAGACCAATTACACTGTTTATATATAGGTTGTATTGTAGACCAATTACATATGTTTATAGATATTAAAAACAGGAGCAATATATAAAACAAACCTCCAGGAGACAATGAATAGAGCAGCAAAAATTTAAACATTTATTATAATCACAACAGAGTCAATAATGTTACTATTGAAAAAATTAATGATGCCACCCAGATGCGGTGTCCATGGCACTGAACACCATGTCCCCTCATCTTGAATCTCTCACAACCTATGCGAAAAAATTTACTACCATAAATATAACGAGACTATATATATATATATATAGACAACCCTATCAACACAGATTCTTAGAAACTAAATTTCGGTTAAATCAATCTATATGGAATAAACCCTGATAAGAATATTCGGTCCTTTAATACACTAGATGGTTTATAAAAAGATCTCTACCAATTCAATAATGGCAGTATAATACATATAAGTTAAGAGATTTAATTTAAGAGACTAGTAATATGGAAGTCAAGAAAAATTACTTCAACAACTCAACTGATGTGTGCCAACAAAAAATGAGACCAACCTCAAAGTAATCAAACGTCTTAAAGTCTGAAGAGTTCCCCGTCGATAATAGATCTTCATGTCGAGCACAGTTCTAGAGTGCTAGGATAACTGGTAAAGGGCGGAGAACCATGCTGCCCGCTGCCGTTCCGTGGTTCAGAAATGTAGACAATTTTATCCTTCCAATGTTAGCAGAGAATATGATCCATAACAAAAGTCTCTGTAAAGTTTCTCAAATGTTCCCAGCATTAGACACAAGCCGTAGTAAGGAGAGTGGTGAGCTGTTGGTGGGTAGGAAACAACTGCTGAAAGTTAAAAAAACCTCGAAGAAAATTCAGTTTACTTTGCTTGAAGATCTTTAATGATTCAACCAAAGTCTTTGGATTCAACAGTCGTTAAACGACGAAACTAGCGGGGAAGTTAAATCTCAAATTGTTAGCACACAACTGCTTCGTCACCAATGATGACTACGTACTTGAAAGAATTAATGACCAAGAGATCTTTTTAAATAAGGAAAAAATGTATATAAGAAACTTAATATATATTTTATATCTTGTTTTTTACACTCCCCTCAAAAACATTCAATCACATATATACCTAAATATGATTGAATGCATAAATTAAACAAGCCAAAAACCAATCTCATAAAATACAAAAAAAGATACATGCTAATATCCGATTTCATCATTTAAGATTTGGCGAGTTCTCTGTATACTGTTTTTTGCAGCAGCTCTCCTAGGTAGATTACGCTTAGGAGAGACTGAATAGGTAGTTTCTCCCCGGACCTCATCATACACCTTCTTAGGCCTTAAAAGAAAAATTAAATTAGACATGTCTCTTAGTTATCTCCTGGGTTTTTCTTTTATATAAGACTGCTCCAGTAACTTCTACTTCATTGGTCAATGTTTCCCGGACAATTGCCATAGGATATTGGGCGGCCTTACTAAAGAGTTCCGTTATCAGAACTATCATTCTTCATTATACCAAAGTGCTTGACTGGGTTATAACGATCTTTCACACCGACGGCTTGCTGTAAGAGTGAAATAATAAATTCTGAATGGTATATCTCTATCGAGTTCTGTCTAACCTTACAAGTTCACAAAGTTATCTCTTACTCTGTCAGTTAACTCAAGTGAAAAGTTATCTAATTCTAAGGCAGGAGATTGTTGTAGCAGGGGAATAACATCAACAGAGACTAAATCATATCCCCTTAATAAACTTTCAGGAGTTGTTGGCTCAGGAATAGTCGTACCCAAGTCAGTTTCCCGCAAGGAATCCTTAAAAGCAATGTGTCTCCTATTAACAATATGTATTGTTTGACCTATCAGAAATTCAAAGTCTCTAATCTCAAACACATTATTTCGAATTGCACCATATATTAGTTTCTCTGTCAACTTTACACAACTTTCCGCTATAGACCCCAAAGCACTATTTCCTTTAAAGAACTGATGAAACTGAATAGGTTTTATACCATTCTCTTCAAAATATGAATTAACCTCCGGATCCTTCAAAAAATCCAGGATAACATTAACACCCGCAACTACCTGAATACCCATATCCGAAATGCACAATTCTGGTATACCATATTCAAAACAATGAAGTTGAAAAGCTCTTAGATATTCGTTAACGGTCATATTCATACACAGTTTTGAATTTATGGCCCTACTCCATGTACACTGATACACAACAGCCAAACTTTAATCTTCTGGTTATTTGAACGTACAAAGAATGGACCCATGTAGTCAACAAATATGGCTCTACAAGGGATTTCCGCGGGATTTACCCTAAAATCACGATAGATATTTTGGTTTACCTTAATGTTTCTCTCATTGAAACGTCTACAGGTTACACAGGTTTTCAAAACCTTTTTGACAGTTGAAAAATAGCAGGGTATCCAGAAGGTTTTTCTAATTTCAGATAGCAGGGAATAGCATCCGGCATGCGCAAATCTCTCATGATAATTCTCAATAATCAACTTAGTCGGCTATCTTTAGAAAGAAAGATAGGAAACCTGTATCTCCTGTCATCCTTTAATTTGTCCAGTATGCTACGTACTCGCAAGAGCCCTTCCTTATCAATATAAAGGTTAAGTTGTCCAATGATCTTGGGTAAATCTTTAAGTAAACGTTTGCGGTTATCAAAATACTTGAATACTTCCGGGAAATGATGTTTTTGGTCCTTCAACAATATGAGACGGCTGGCATTGTGAAAAAATTATATCCAGAATTATAAACATTCAAATCTGCAAACTTATCAGGATGCTTGGATCTAATCTTAAGTTTTAGTTTATTAACATATGTTAACACAGCTCTAAGTAAGGATAAGTTTGTGAAAATCTGAAACCCTACACAAAATAGACAGATAATGATCATCTGTTTTACCCAAATGATACACTAGCCTCATAGGAATTAATCTCTTCCATGGATTGACTCGTTGATATATCAGGGTTATGAACAGTAAAGACTAAAGTGTCATCTCTGCTAGCCTCCGGCCTAAGGTTACTCCTCAGGAACTCAGGACCTGAGAAGTAATTTGTTCTCATTAGCTGCTTGTAGGAAAGAAATAAAGCTAAATGTAATGGGATGTTTTTCACAAATTTCATTGCTGTCCAACAATCTATTTTTGACAAAAACAGAAACTTTCTGTAATTTATCAAGTTTTAACGAATAGGAATGAATCCAGGATAAAGCCACCAAACTATCCAAATATACATGCAAATCGACTATTCTGATAGGGGTAACACAAGTGTGACCCGCTAATTCCTCATAAAAGTCAACCAGGCACTCAGCAGCCAAAGCAATACCCTGGAGTTCGAGAGAAGGAATACTTTTAGAATTCAAATTCTTTCCAATAATGCGGTTCTTTGCCATAACAAAGCTTTTGGAACCAGTTGAAATGTTCAAAATAAAAATCACAACTCCAAAGATAAATTTACTACTATCAGCAATAGCTAACAAACTGTAACAGTCACTTCTGCTTCCAATAAACCTTGGGACACTCACCGTTGGGGAAGCATTAGCTTGCTTAGCAATGTTCTTCCACCGCCTCTGTAGTTCTTTATCCAGAACATCGTCCCAACCCAACTCATTATTACACTGTAGAGTGTATAAATAGCCTACTGCGGTTAATAATCGGACCATTAAAGTTATACAAGTCGAATTGGGAGGCTATAGAGCGTAAGATATCCCTCTTAGTTTTAGCATCTACATCAAGATTACAGGGTTTGGTAGATAGAGAGTCTACTTCTCTATTTCAAAATAGACCAAGAAACTTTACCACCGAATTCGTGGAAACACTGTATTTAACATCAATAGACTTCTGCAAGGATAAATCATTAATGACAAACTGCTGTAACTTGAACTTGTAAGGATCAGATATATGGTTTAGTTGTAAATATGCCCATTCAAGATCCTTAAAACAGTCAAGGGCCACTGCACAATTATCCATGTAACAAAGCTGATAGATAAGTTTCTTTAGCTCGACAAGGCGCACACTATCGTGCTCCACTTCTAAAATAAAATTTTTTATAAAGAGCAAGGAGTAACAGAGCAGGGCTGCACCTCAAGCCAAAACTCAGTCTCAAATTTCTGTATCCCACAACAGTGAAATAATTTTTTTAAACATTTCTGAACCATAAACACAAGCGTCTATCACTATAAATGCCTTACAGATATCAAAACACAGGAGATGTGAGCCAAAACGAACATGTAACAAAGCAGAAGCAATTTTCTGGTTCAATGTCGGTCCAGGATATATGGCCTGATTGTGACTTACAGTAATTTCCCTGCTAGGATCTTTCTGACAAAGATTAGAAAGATAAACCACTCGACACTTGGTGGTTTCTCTGTCCAATTTAAATATACCAATATGAGGTAAAAAGCTATGGTTAGGATGCTCAGTCAAGAATTGATCTAGATTATCAATACGTTCAATTATACCAGCTGCTTCTTGCTCTTTGAAGCTCTGGTCCATAAGAGCCAAGTGTGTAGGATTATTCAAAAGTTTCCATAGATTAGCTTTCAAAATTATCTTGGCAAGTTCATGGTTAGTACCTAACAAATGAGCAACCTTGAAATTCCATAGCAATGGAACGATAATTCGTCCATCTTTATTTCTTGTCATCTTTTCAAGATCATATTTACTAAGTTTAACATTAATTTCACACTCATTTTCTTCAGGCTTACCATCTTCCAGACCTAGTTATCTATTATAATTAATTCAAAATACAGCTAGCAGCCCTCTCAAGCTGATTATGAACAATTTCATCTTTGTTATCTAAAATACAAAAATCTCTGGGAACAGGTTTATCATCAATAAACAGGTCTGAAGCAAGAGAAGGGTTGCCAGAGACGTCCATAACCTTAAGCAAATTGTTATCAGACATCTTTACTGCACCATTAAAGCAATGTCCCACATAAGGCAAATGTGACAAATCCTTTAGCATTTGTGTTAAATTACCTTGAAGCAATACTCCTGCAGAAGTTTGAGAATACATTGATAGGCTTTCTGCACCGAACAAGTGTTCACTTTGTGGAAGACAGAAACTGGATTTGGCACCCAATATAAAATTTATGTGACTAATATCAACATCATTAGTTAAAAATTAATCAGCCAAAACATAACCTCTATCCTTAAGGTCTTCAACAACCTTACCCAAAAGAGGAAGCTTTAAATTTATATTAATGCAGAGTAGACAGAGTGCTTCAATTGTTTTAAAAATACTGCCGAATTTGAGTTTAGCTTCTACTAATCTAGTGGTATACTGTTGAGATGTGTTTATGCCATTAATAGTTAAGAAAATATTGTCTCTAACCGTTTTCAATCCAAGTACAGTAGCAACAGTGGTAGAAATAAAGTTACACTCACAGCCACTATCCTTCAAACACCTAACCTTTAACCCCCCTTCAAATGTACTGGTAAATGTAGGCAAAACGGAGTCAAGGTCAGAATATCCCTGAAAGGCTTCTGTTATGGATAACATACTACTAGAAACCCCAGGTTTATCATTAGTAAGAGACTTAGCATTAGAGAGAACTGACTTTGGCTTTACTTTACCAGTTGAAGGTCCAGATTTAGTTTCAGCACTATCTTTACATTCATCAGAACTAGAGACCTTAACACACAAAAATCTCATGTGCCATTCTGAACAATACCGGCAATGAGAAGGAAAATAATATCTGCAAGATCCACTCTCATGATTTAAGTAGCATTTGACACAACCCCCATATTTCCTAATTTGATCTAACTTAGAAATAGGACTTTCATATTTAGGACACTTATTTATGGGGTGTGTAGCCTCCTTACCCAGCTCTTTTGTGCATATACTACACGGCCTGAATCCTTTATTTTTGTCATATTTCACATCAACAGCAAAACTAGCTACATTATCACTGGTATCCGAACCCTTAGGGGAAGGAAACTTACTATTGAATCTAGATTTTCGTTTGCTAAGGAAACGATCACAAACCTCAAAGTAATTCTCGGTAACTTCCTTCAATGAAGGCTTAGCATGATTAGTTATTTGTATCAACTGTAGTTTGAGCTGGTCATTCATACCTTCCCAGATAAAAAACTGAAGTATATTGTCAACAGTAATACCAAGCTTTTTACCCTTTCAGTTAACAAACAAAGTTTTGAAATGTATTCATAAGGATCCGAAGAGTAATCTAACTTAACCTCAGTCAACTGGTTTAATACATTAAACTACTGGGTATCCTCAGAGGCAAAAGCTTTCAACAACAGTTCCTTAGCATAAGTATAGCCCTTTTTATCAGCTTCCAATGAATTAACAAGAACCAAGGCCCTACCAGATAACTGTTGCTATTGTAGTAAAAGTTTATCGTATTCTGGATATCTAAATTTGCTAATAGTATCTTCAAAGTCTTCAAAAAATCTAGAAAGATCCACCTCAGGTGAGCTGTTATACTTAGGTAAGGGTGCAATAGGACTTTAAAAAGCTACGAGCCTCATCTGCTACGGAACGAGAAGGAGGGGGGTTAGGTTCAACTGGCTTAAGGGAAGCTAAACATTGAAAGAGCTTTTCACTATACTCCTGACATAACTTAAATTCTTCTTCAGACTTTTTTTCCTCTTCATCTATACCCCATTCCTCAAATTTAAGAGTAAGAATTTGTTTATTCAGCTCCTTTAATTCAACAACCCACTCCTCAAACTGCAATTTATATTTCTCGCACTCAGCCTTATCTAAAGTAGGATATAGCCCTCTATGGTTATAAATTTGTGGACATTCACAATCTTCCTAAGTTCTGCCATACTGAATATATATGCTTACAAAATATAGCTTCAATGGTACCACAAAGCTAATAAGATTTCAAAACTAATAAGATTTCAAAAGACTACATCTCAGAACCAATAGAACGGCAGACGGGTAGGCATCAGACACTATCACAGCCCCACGTTGGGGGCCATATTCAAAACAGGAGTAATATATAAAACAAACCTCCAGGAAACAATGAATAGAGCAGCAAAAATTTAAACACATTTATTATTATAATCACAACAATGTCTCAATAATGCTACTATTGAAAAAATTAATGATGCCACCCAGATGCGGTGTTCATGGCACTGAACCCCATGTCCCCTCGTCTTGAATCTCCCACAACCTATCCGAAAAAATTTACTACCATAAATATAACGAGATACATATACACATATACACACATACACACATACACAACCCTATCAACACAGATTCCTAGAAACTAAATTTCGGTTAAATCAATCTATATGGAATAAACCCTGATAAGAATATTTGGTCCTTTAATACACTAGGATGGTTTATAAAATTATCTCTACCAATTCAATAATGAATTACGAGATTTAATTTAAGGGATTAGTGATATGGACAAAAAGAAAAATTACTTCAATAACTCAATTGATGTGTGCCAACAAGTAATGAGACCAACCTCAAAGTAATCAAACGTCTTAAAGTCTGAAGAGTTCCCCATCGATAATAGATCTTCATGCCGAGCAGAGCTGTAGTGTTGGGAATAACTGGTAAAGGCGGAGAACCATGCCGCCAGCTGCCGCTCCGTGGTTCAGAAATGCAGACAATTCTTATCCCTCCCTTGTTACCAGGGAATATGATCCATAACAAAAGTCTCTGCAAAGTTTCTCAAATGTTCCCAGCATTAGACACAAGCCGTGGTAAAGAGAGTGGTGATCTG
The DNA here is from genome assembly GCF_015104395.2 of Macrobrachium nipponense. Lineage (NCBI taxonomy): Eukaryota > Metazoa > Arthropoda > Malacostraca > Decapoda > Palaemonidae > Macrobrachium > Macrobrachium nipponense. The sequence goes on along the minus strand of NC_087202.1, from coordinate 87,074,840 downwards.
TTAGTGGGTGGGAAACAACTGTTGAATGTTAACAAAAAACCTCGAAGAAAATTCTGTTTACTTTACTTGAAGATCTTTAATGATTCAAGTCATGAAACGACGAAACTAGCGGGGAAGTCAAATCTCAAATTGTTAGCACACAACTGCTTCGTCACCAATGATGACTACGTACTTAAAAGAATTAATGACCAAGAGATCTTTTTAAATAAGGAAGAAATGTATATAAGAAACTTAAGATATATTTTATATCTTATTTTCTACAATAGACCATTTACACTTGATGCTCATATATAGGTTACTGACCAATTTCACTTGATGTTTATGTAGTATATAGTTTACAGACCTATTTCACTTGAAGCCTAGATTGTTTATCTTACCATTACCTAACTTAAATTGGGAAAACCAAGATTGATCACATTATTCCAGTCCAAAACACCAACCACCCTTGACTAAAATATCCTTTCCTACTTAGTAAACTCTCCAAGGATCTACTATCCAGTCCTACTAGCTTAGTTCAGGAAAGATTCATCATGTCCTAGATTTTAACAATACATCCTAGGGTCCTTTCACATAGCAAAATCTATCCTAAGCTGGATAAGGTGCTTCATCTTAGACTGAGCTAACCTCACCTTGGGATGTTGCATAGTAATACTTAGCACAATTTCCCCTTACCTTAAACTAGTGAAGTTGAAGATTTATAGGCATCCACGGCTCATCTTGCATTTGTGAAAGGTTTGAGTTAGGTTCAGTTTGGGCAGTTCTGATGAATGGAGATTCACTTGGCTATACATATTTCGATAACTTGCTGTGGATGTTCCATGCAGTAACCTCTACACTGTAAATCCATACTCCAGCTGAAGTATCTGGATTCAGAATCCTCAGTTTTGAGAATAATCCTGAAAAATGATTCAACTTTGAATATCTGATATCTTAAGAGGTGAAAGATAACGGTTCACCAGTGACACGATGTGATCAATGATATGAAGTTACAATTCTCAAGGTATACCAGCAGGTGGTCAAAATAAAAAAGGTTTTCTGTCGGAAGCTATAGATATAATCTCAGAATGATTGATATTTCGGTTTTTAGATAGCAACAACCTCAAAATCTGGTTGACTATTTTGGTTTTTATTAGATGGTATCATTTATGTTGACGACATTCCCTAGTCTTAAAATTACTAAATTACTATGTCATTATACAACACAATTAAATTTTTCTGACAAATCATTTTGACAAAGGTTTTATATATCAGATTCTCAATGACTACAATAATATGTGGTACAGCAGCAGAGATATATCTTGAGTAGTAGTAATTGGTCATTGTGAGGAGGTATAAATCCTACAGAATTATTTTGCTACAAGTCACATTATGCACATCATATCAATCCGCAACCTCACTGACTTGGAACTTTTGAGAATATAATCAAACCAATAGCCAATTGATTTTCACTGTATGCACAAGGCTTCCAATAACTTTAAAAAATTTGGTAAATTTTTATAACAGTTCTAACAGATTTTCTTAAATAATTATGCATTTTCTGTGTATCTTCTTAAGTCTTTTAATGTGTATTGAATGATTACGATAATAATTCATGTGGGAAATGAAGTTTTTATTGTAAAACTAATATTGTAATACCTACCTGAACACCTGAATAAGCCTTGGTCACTTACCAGCCCGAACCCTCATTTATTAAAAATTTACCAAATCTTTGGTTAAAATAAACGATCAGTGTTGCCAATCTCCTGGCAAACACACTCGTTACCTAGTTACCACCCCATCTCTGGTAGCCCTGCCTCACGGGCCGGTCACACCTGTCCTCTCATGTCAATCATAACTCAATAACTCTGTATGAGAGGGGAGGAGGGTGGGAATCATTCAGGTGTTCAGGTAGGTATTACAATATTAGTTTTACAATAAAAACTTTATATTGCAATACACCCCCTGAACACCTGAATAAGCCCGATTAACAACATTAATTTGGGGGTGGGTAATCAAATCTGCTCGGCCCTCCACTGTACCAGTTGTCAGTCATAGAATTGAGTACGCGAGTCAGTCTCAAGTTCATTTGCCACTCGTCCAAACTAATCCCCCATGTGTGGCCTTCTAGGCCTGCCATATGTGGAGGGACAAACTCCCTGCACCTCTACCCTAAGGTCAAAACTCATTGAGTGCGGGAGGGATACAAACCTGTTTCCTCTCAGCTGGCTATGTGCCTCACCTGAGTAGAGGAAAAACTGAAGACCTCCCATGTGGCTCTCGGCCTCTCATGTATGGAGGGAATCTGAAGACCTCCCATGTGGCTCTCGGCCTCTCATGTATGGAGGGAATCTGAAGACCTCCCATGGCCTCTCGGCCTCTCATGTATGGAGGGAATCTGAAGACCTCCCATGTGGCTCTCGGCCTCTCATGTATGGAGGGAATCTGAAGACCTCCATGTGGCTCTCGCCTCCGCTCATGTATGGAGGGAAACTGAAGACCTCCATGTGGCCTTAGGCCTCTCATGTACGGAGGAGAAAACCATGTCCATCGGTGCGTCTGCGACGGTGTCGTCGTTCGTAGTGATGTCCTTTCCTGTAGTGTTGTACCTGCCTGTCTGTTCTCTGCCTGGTTGGCACTTGGAAGAATACCCTCAGATAGCCCCAGACATGTTCTTTCCTATCTGTCCTAATACTTAAAATCCTCTCGTGATATATCATGAATACCTTCTACATATCCCTAATATTTGCTCCCTACTCTAATACTAACTCAGACAGCGAGATTGTTGGGTTTAAAAATAGAATTTAGGCCAAAGGCCGAGTATTGGGACCTATGAGGTCAGTCAGCGCTGAAGGGAAATTGACAGAAAAGTTTGAAAAGGTGTAACAGGAAGAAAAAAAAAAACCTCTCTGTTGCACAATGAGTTCAGTGTTAGGAGAGCGTGGAAAATAGGATGGGAGAATATGAAATCAGGAAAGTGAGAGAGAGAGAGAGAGGAGGAGAGAGAGAGAGAGGAGAAGGGAGAGAGAGAGAGAGAGAATCCATAGGATGAACGAGAGAGAAATGAGAGGGAGATAGAGAGAGAGAGAGAGAGAGAGAGAGAGAGACATACAATCGTCTAGGATGAAGAGAGAGAATATGAAATCAGGGAAGAGAGAGAGAGAGAGAGATAATTACAATCATCTAACATCACCTGCGTAAATTGCACACTCTTCTAAGTTAAAAAGGTATTATGTTAACGATAATATACTCGTATAACTGCGTACAGCTATGAACAACCGAACGAGAACTTGTTGCTAATGCGATCGACTCCTATAACGACATCACTAAATTGTATTGATCCTCGTGCGACAGTAATCGAATCCGATAGCAACATCCGTTATTGTATTCATCCGCGCGCGACGGTAATTACTGTATTCATGTTATAAATGTAGCTGAAGCTAATAAGGCAAAATTACGTGCATCAGCAACTTGGACAGAAGTCCCAAACTTTTGTATGAATTCAAACACAGCCGTGGAAAAGAAACTAATAGCATGAAAGAGCTCATTACTGTTGTTTTCACACCGACAAAGGATTAATAAAGTATATAAAGTGTAAGGTTCGTAATACCTATGAAAAACGAGTGAAAACGAACGGAATCCTAAATTCAACGCCATCTAACCCGAGGGAAAAACTAGCTTCCAATGAGACGTATTAGTCAAATTTGGCCTTAATTGCATCGTAAGACGAACAGTATGACTTCGTTTCATAAGTTAAGAATCCAGATATTCATTAATATGCTAACTAGGGACAAAAACATTAGCCGAGACCAAGTGATATGGTTGAATCTGGAGCCAAGGAAAAATCAGACTAGCCGGCATCTTGTCTGTCTAAGCCACACCTCCTTACAATAGTGCTGTTTGACGACAAGCTAGTGTAATTGTAATTTAATTGAAAAGTAATAAATTAATATTTTAAGGTAATTAAATTAACTATTAGGCCTAATATTAATTTCAGTTGTCACTGTAATTTGATAATACGACTGGTAATAATTTCTAACTAATTGACATAAGCGCAATTTATTACTGACGACTATTAGTCTGTTAAACGTATGAAGACGTCATACATACAAATTCCTTATACCTGGCATCTGATTATATGCCACAAGATAGATACCTTATTGACTATGTTAAATGTCTACATAGTTGAACACACGTCTCCTTCAAGACGTTTGTACAAACCTGGCATAAGTGAGGAAGAATTGTTACGTTAGTCATGCTAGCCAATCAGGACAGAATGAGATGGGTAAGGCGACGCAAACCCGAATTCGTCATCCGCTGATTCCAGCGTGAATGACTGCCGACTTAGTGTTTATACTACGCTAATATAATGATACATATAATACAATTATAATGCTTTAGTCGGACAGAATCTGATCTTCATTCTGTTCGATTACATTCATATTGAATTATCCTCAGATCGGATTCTCGTTCGTTTTCAATTACACCTGTACTGAATTATCCGAAGTCAGAATGCCTTGAGCCTATAGCGTTAGCCAATATAAAAATAACTCTACCGATATGTAGTACAGCGAATACTTTAGGCTAGGCTAGGCTACTGAATATGCATACGATAAATCATCGTGAACACTAGGCTAGCCGTAGTTAATTTTATTCGATTTCTCTCCATACTGAATATCGTAAGTCAATATGATTTGAATGGAGAATTAGTTAAATTAACAATTATCGTATCGTATAAATAGAGGAAAGTAACCTTAAAGACGAAGGAGCAGTACTCAACCCTTCAAAACCCGATAGACCTGAAGCCAGATCTGAAAGACCAATCATGGCCTAAAAGCTTATGATGCAAGGAACTCGAAGCAGGAAAAAAACCAAAGAGGGTCTAAGGACACTGTCCCTCTATAAACTACTACTTTTAATAGAAAACCGACCCGAAGAAGCCTTCACTTCTCTACTTAAACACTATGTAGCCTATTATCCCTACTCGTCTGTATCTGACCTATTTTTTTAACCTGAGAACTTACACATCGAGGGAAGGGGAATCTGCTGCCAACACTGCCTGCTCCGCGCCAGGGGGGACGGCGGATCCTGCCCTGTGGGCTAGCGGATCCCAATAACCCCCAGCACCGGTTAGGGCTGGTTCTGGAACAGGCAGGGGAGCTGGAAAAGAACGATTAGTAATTTCAGTATCCCTATTGCTCGATCTATCCTCACTTAATCTTGACATAAAATCGGTAACAGAGATGTCATACTCGATATCAGCCTACTCTCAAGTCTCTTAAAGCGCGCTGTCTCTAAGTCTTCATCTTGATCTACGTTAGTCTCTTCCTGCCTACACTTACTTCTTAATACGAGACCTTTGCTATGTTTGAGATACCCTAACATCTGGTCCAAAGACCACTCCTGACATTCCACACATCTGGTCTTTACATTACATTGAACAGGCCTACAATTTACGCATAAGGAAAGACTATCGTGTCTTAGGGTACTCATCCTTTTCTTGGATTGTTGGCAAAGACGATAGTGATACGTTGTTGAACTTCCGCTCGTCGTTTTCTGTGACGTGGCCGAGAATGCAGTAGTCGTTGTCGTAGCCTGTGTTGTTTCTTCCTTTGCAGAATCAATGTCTAATGACAAGGTATCAAGAGCAATCCAACCGTAATCCAAAAGGATGCGTAATTCGTCACCAAAATCAATCAAATCAAAGGTGCAAATGAAGGCCGGGCAAGACCAAAAAGGAGTTCGCTGTGGATACATCTGTACTCCACCGCGAACGATAAGTGATTGACATGAGAGGGCAGGTGTGACCGGCCGTGAGGCAGGGCTACCAGCGGTGGGCTGGTAACTAGGTAACGAGGGTGTTTGCCAGGAGATTGGCAACAGGAGATTAACCAAAGATTTGGTAAATTTTTAATAAATGAGGGTTCGGGCTGGTAAGTGACCAGGGCTTATTCAGGTGTTCAGGGGGTGTATTGCAATATGAACTTTTTTTAAGTTATCCTACACCCCTACTACATCCAACAAAAACAACTCATTTCCCACATGTACAGTGTTACTATATAATCGTTCAAAACACATAAAACACAAATGCATAATTACTAAAGAAAAACTGAGTTGGAACTGTTTTAAAAATAAACCAACTGGTTACAATCAAAGGACAAAATTCTGGACCTAGCGGATCAGACACGGCACACTACTGGAGGGTAACACTAATTTAATTGTCATTTTTTAAACATCTGCTTTCAATAAGGAGGTGGCGGAACAGTGCGCTTGGCAATCTCTTATATACTGGCCAGCTGTAAAATTGCGCTGCGCGTGCTAGCCACAGGGATTGCAGGTGGTCAGCAATTAACGTACCAATAGCTACTTCCTTTATCTTACTAAATTTATACAATATTGGTTACTACACTTTAAACATTCCACTGTTGTATGTAACACTCCATATTACCGTAAAATATTGATGCATTGTGGCTCATATTCATAAAAATTATGAATTAACTGTAAAAAATCCAAATTACATTAGGGACACAGACTGGACTAACTTCACTCCATGAAAGACTGAACCAAATGACAAGAGAAAATGTCTGACACCTGTAAAATTTTCTCCTGGTCACGTGACTCCTAGTTATGGGACGCAACTACCCACAATGCAATTT
>NC_087202.1:87055708-87063208 GCF_015104395.2 Macrobrachium nipponense | reverse complement strand
ATATATATATATATATATATATATATATATATATATAAAATATATATATATATATAATATATATATATATATATATATAATATATATATATATATATATATATATATATATATATATATAATTGATATATTTCATTATTCATATTTCAACGTATTGCACGGGACGATCTACGACGATTGACTGTCCACAAACTACCTCATTCACAACAATGACCCTGTATTTGTAGAGATATAACAAGCCACCTGGGTACTTACCCTGAATTCTGGACAATGACGAACTATGACCGCTGCTCAGAATACGATTCCCTTTTACGCAAAAAAAAAAACCAAAGAGCGAGAGTTGAAATATGAAAATGTTCTTTGGTTGATCAGCATCTCGGAGCTAAGTCACCCTTTTCTTACTTTAACATTTATGATGATTCTAGTTGTTATGTCTCATTTAATAAAAATTACTACTCAACCACCATACTTGAAGAATTACTTATTTCCGTTTCACGAGTACTTCTGTACGTTGGAAATGCTGATCATCTTTCCTCCATGAATAAAAAAAAGTTTCAATTTAATTTTAGCTCTTTCTTGTAAATGTAGAAGAAACTCTCTCCGTTCCTCTTTCCGTGTCTTTTTACTGTAGTACAACAGTATAATATGAAGATAAAAGACCCATAAAACACTATTTTAAGATTGCAACCATATATTTCGAGCTCTTCCTTTTGTGTGCGTGTGTATATGTGTGTGTAATCCATTAGAAGGTTTTTCATACCCAATACGAAAGCGCTAGTTATCATCTCTCTCTCTCTATTCTCTCCTCTTCTCTCTCTCTCTCTCTCTCTCTCTCTCGTCTCTCTCTCTCTCTCTCTCTCTCTCTCTCTCTCTCTCTCCCTCTTTGTATGTAAGTGTTTGTGTGTACTCCGAGCAGCAACTAATTTTTCATGGTTGCTAAACTAACCAACTAAAGTTTAATTATATGTTCAATTTGAAAAAATTATTATTTTAATTTTCCATGCGAACTTGGAGTCCCTCTCGTCTGGCATCCTAATGGAGAACCTCGGAATAGCGGAGTCTCGTGCTGCTGCAAGCCATTGCATTGACAAATCTCATTTCTCAAATGTGGAGGAGCTGGAATTTCGCTCCTAAAAGATTTCTATTTTCTCGTGGCAGGAAATGGCACCGAGAAAATCATAATAATAAAGAATAATAATAATAATAAATAATAATAATAATAAAATAATAACAATATAATAATATAAAATAATAATAATATAATAATAATAATAATAATTGGTGAAAAAACCTCACTGATGTAATTTATATATATATATATATATATATATATATATATATATATATATATATATATATATATATATATAAAACGAGAGCCACCGAGAGTCTATAGCTAGTTTTTCGAAAGCTCTCCTTATAAGACACTTTTAAATATATATATATATAATATATATATAATATATATATATGTGTGTATATATATATATATATATATATATATTATATATATATATATATATATATATATATATGTATGTATGTATAGATATATATATATATATATATATATATATATATATATATATATATAATATATATATATATATATATATATATATATATATATATGTATATATATGTATATAATATATATATATATACATATACTATATATATATATATATTATATTTATATATATATATATATATATATATATATTTATAAATATATCTAATTTAAATCGGTGCGGATTTTCTCGCAATTTTAGTGACTCGTGTGATTATCAGATTTGTATAAATAACGTAATAATAACAATATGATCTACATCCATATTTGTAATGTAGAATCAGGGAAGAACTCTCATTGTTGAAAGCTTTTATAGCCACTTTAGGCACTTAAAAGGCTTGAAAGACTTTTATAGGCACTTTATATACTTAAAAGTCTCACCAACACAAACTGCCCAAGTCACCTAAGACTTTTCGGACTCTTCAATATCAACGTCTCTGTTCCCGAACCTCTTTTAATCATTAAGTCTAAACTTTGAAGATCTGCTTCTTGTTGGCAACACAGATCCTTGATACATATTCTTTTCTAATAAAATTCCCTCACTCGACACTTAAACTTTAAAACTGAGTAACTTCCGATTGAAAATCAACGAATTTCAAGCCACAATAACATCGTTATTTATGATACATTTTTTTATGGAACCTAACTCTTTAAAAAGAATTATTTTTGAGATATTAGAAAAATCATGAGTGTTAATTTTTTCTTGGTCAAAGTCTCCACATTATGCGTTATATACATTGCATTATATATTATGTTATAAACTCCACTACCCTGTGGTAGGGGTGTAAGAATACTACCACTGAAGGTCCTGTGTGTCGTAAAAGGCGACAAAAGGACAGCTGCTGCCTTGCAGTCTAATTTTTTTTTAGTAAAAGTCTAGGCCCACCGCCAATAACTGTAGAAACTTCTGCCTTCCAAGTCTTACATTTTAGTAAAAGGGTAGGCCCACCGCAAATAACTGTGGAAACTACTGCCTCGCAAGTGGACATTTTAGTCAAAGGCGAGGCCCAACGCTAATAACTGTGGTTGATGACAGCAAGGCCATGCCGTCGTAAAAACCCTTTTGCTAAATTATAAATCATGCCTGGTTTTGTAAGGAAAGACACATCAGGCACATCAGGCAACCAACCCCTTTGTGTAGTTGATAACGGTGGGAATGAAGAAGATTATGGTATTAAATCCTAAGGAGATAATAATGATAAAGCTACGCCACACTTCTGTTTGTAGTGCCAGTTTGGCAATCATCATGGCATTGGAAGGCAAAGAATAATACTGTTTCACTTTATGCCTTTCGCTCTTCTTCAAGCGAGAGATGTGCTCCACCCACACATCAGTAAGAGTTTTCGTGAGCCGCACCCAGATGTTGCAAGCATTCTTCTTCACTGGACGAAAACAGATTATACAACGGTGACTGAATATCGAGTCATATTTGAATTTAACCACGGTAACATCAGGCTGGCTGACCTCCTTCGATCAAGCTATTTTTCGAACAAAGTCCTGATGCTGAGGTGAGGCTCCAAAAACTGCCGGTTCGGTGTGTCCACTGGTGATTTGGCTGCAACGAACTGGCAGATGTATGTTCATGGACGACCTGTTATTTTCCTGGTGTTGGGATTCATGACCTCAGGTCCTTTATTTTTGTTCCTCCCAGTCCCGTTTATTGTCACTGCTTTCCTCTTTACACTCACCTATTATTATTATACTGCCTTTCGCAAAAAAGAAAAAAATATATATAAAATAAAAATAAAAATCCAGATCTACTACGGGAAAATGCTGATAATCATTACTATCACACTATCTAGGCGACTTCGAACACTTTCATAGAATCTCTGTTCTCTAAACTTTGTATAGAGGTAATATTATCGCTTTATGATTAACGATGCCGACGATAATTGCGATGAGGTTGTTTATATGCACAGTAATCGCGTGTGTTCCAGGAATACTGAATATTCAGGGTGCAGATTGCCTCGTCCTATAACACTACTCTTGATTATATAGATCCCTTATAACAGCTCTCCAGAAACATGGTGCGTAGACTGGCTGGCCCCCGGACTGGCGATCAACATTATTCTTGATAATGACAGAAATTCATCATAATGCGCCTCCCAAAACGTTGTTCGCAGTCACTTCGCACTTAAAGCGATTCCCGACTATGGTGAAGACAGCGCATAGTATTATTCTTCATGTCCCATATTTTTCCAGAATGTTTGAGGAAGGAATTCCTTTTCTAATCTAAACTCTGTCATTCTCAATCATGCAATTTTTTTGTTGCGTATCTGAACATCATATTTTGGTTGCAATGGGCATCTGTTGCAAACAACTTACAGTAAAATATCCAAACATATGTGAAATGATGAGACGCATATAGAAACCTTGGTAAACAAAACACAGAGGCAGAGAGAATGACAACTTTTAAATATCTACCCTTGCCATGAGAGACAGTTATTTAATACACACACACACATACACACACACACACACACACACACACACACACATATATATATATATATATATATATATATATATATATATATATATATATATATATATATATTATATATATATATATATTATATATATATATATGTATGTATGTATGTATATACATATATATATATATATATATATATATATATATATATATATATATACATGTGTTATATATATATATATATATATATATATATATATATATATATATATATATATTGATAGATAGAAAGTTCGGAATAAATTCAGTGTATAGGCCAAAGAAGGCGCAATGACCTCATTCGTTTTTTGGAACCGATTCAGTACCCTGTGTTATTGAGGCAAACATGCAGTCCCAACAGCAATAGGGGGGCCTTTTCAGAATGTTCATTTTTTTCCTTTTAGCTCTTTTGATTTTGATAAGCTTTATTTACTAAATAGTTCGTTAAGAATGAGTCTCTAAAAACAGCCGGTAGATATTACGTAACATTTATTTGCTATGCCTGATAATGAAAGTTGCTTTTAACTAAAAATCTAAAAATTAAGAATATCTATTAGTAGCTATTAAACCGTTATCACGGGAACTTTGCTATATCTCATAACAGATAATTATGAACTGACAATCAACGCCATTTTCTAACCGAAAAAATATGATTGAATATTAATGGCTATATCAGAATTTAATTATGCCAGTGGAGTTCCACTGATTACCTGCATAAATTATTTCGAGTTCCAATTTCGAATTTGTTTGCTTCGTTTTAGATAATGGATTTGCTCATGAGCCGAGCTTTATAGGGCAAGTTAAGAGTGTCAATTTCACTTATTCATAAATAAGTACAGTGATCAACGGAATAAAAAATTCATAAACTTCGCATTAAATACTAGCAGCTATAACTGTCCTTCGGACGTGTTAATGAACGCACATCCACTTCCAAATGACCTGGACGTACATTTTTCCCCCAGGCAATGCTACTGCGTCACTGACTGGCTCAGTCAGACACCGCCAGCTGACAGCAGACGCATATATGTTGCGACAGGTCGCTCGGGAAAGATTTTCATCACGAGGCCCTTTTAAACGGCCCTTGATGAAACTCAGCCTATATTAAACTCTGATGTTGATGTTAAATGCGTTTGTAGTCATTTATGGTTACTCATGGTACCAAATTTGAATGCAGTAGGCCAATCTTTGACCCTCCGGGCCCTAATTTCCAAAGGGGGGAGGGGGAGCTGCGCCACCCGCTGCTGGCATGGTTAGGGTATGTAAGCTACGACCCCCTTCTCCCCTGGTCGGTAAGTCGAAAGGCTGTAGGCCTCCTGCCCACTAATATTCTGGGAAACCCTTGGGCCCCCATTCCCAGGGATGTTTCCTCCCATACCAGTGAGGGTGCCTTATGGCCTCGTATTGCGGGAAGACTTTTTGTATCTAAAGAAACACTTCTACATATAAGATGTCAACTCCAAAAGCTGTAAAAAAAAAGAAGGGGTATGAAAAAGAGGGATTATGACCCCTTTAGAAACGGCTTTCGAATTTCGGATTTCGGCTAAAACCTTAATTGGGGGGAGGGGAGTCTATGATAAAAATTTGGTATCCATAGCTGTGAACTCCGAAAGTTGTAAAAAATGAGGGGTATGAAAAAAGGTTATGGCTCCCGTACAAACGGCTATCGAATTTGGGATTTTGACTAAAACTTTCCTGGGGGGTTTTGGGGGGAGGGAAGTCTATGGTACAAATTTGGTAGCCCTAGCTTTCATGATCTGGGCGTGCATAACGGTCAGACAAACAGACAGACAGAAATATATATATATATATATATATATATATATATATATATATATATATATATATATATATATATATATATGTATGTATGTATGTATGTATGTATGTATAGAAGATTAATGACGCCAAATTCCAATTAGACCACATTTTTTAAATTTATTATTGTAGTTAAAAATACTACATTTATTTTCTTTACTATTCGTTTGAATTTCTTTCTTAAGAAAACGTTATGGAAAAACAAAATCAACTCTATTAATTGTGAATCATTCAACAATAAATGTATAAAAATAATTAGTGTACAATAAAAAATAGATTAAACAATTATTTTAACGGTCTGCATTTATTGTAATTCATCGTCAGAGGCATAATAAAAGATTTGGTGCATTTTGCCAAGTTACCTTTGCTTTTGTGACTCCTCTTGTTTGGTCTTGTTCTATATACTCCTATTTTGTTGATTGGAAAGGTAATTTATCCTTACTTGTTTCCAAATATGTAATGTTTTTAATTTTGAATAGCAGTGGCAATAATAACCATAGTTTCCTTTATGAACAATTGTGGTTTTCTTCCTCGCTCGTAGACAGACGCACGCACACACTCACTCTCTCAGGGAAAAGGAAGCAGTCATATTTGCACAAGTTTCGATAACCTGACCGTCTTAATTGAAATGTATTGGTCTCTCTCTCTCTCTCTCTCTCTCTCTCTCTCTCTCTCTCTCACACACACACACACACACACACACACACTATTTAAACAGAGAACCTTCCATTGTGTTAATTCTGTATAATAAATTAATAAATTATAGAACAGATTAACTAAATAGGCTTCAGTTATCAGAACGCCCCACACAAATATTCTCTCTCTCTCTCTCTCTCTCTCTCTCTCTCTCTCTCTCTCTCTCTCTCTCTCTCTCTCTCTCTCTTCCTTTGCCTTAACTGAACAGGCTACAGTTATCTGGACCTAACTGAACCTCACACAAAAATCCTCTCTCTCTCTCTCTCTCTCTCTCTCTCTCTCTCTCTCTCTCTCTGTGAGAACGAAGTCTCACATTCTTGAAAATTTAATCAGCCAGTTAGGAGTAACTTGAGCTGACTAAGTCTCAATTATGACAATAGGTTTGATAAATCTTCTCCGCTTCCCAAGCACCATTTCAATAAAAGAATAAATTCAGGATATTAGAAAAAAAATGTTGTAAAAGTAATTATCGTGGATATTTCAGCTTTGCATTTCGAAGGATTTTCCTGGAATTAGATAATCTCTTAGTTACAAAGGCTACTCTCTCTCGCCTCAATTCTGAGAAGTGCAAATAAAGTTTCCTTACACAAAAATGTTCGTCGAATATCATTGACTCTTACAGACAATGAAATGAGAATGATGTTAATGTTATTTTCATCACCAAAATGTCTATATAATAATAATAATAATAATAATAATAATAATAATAATAATAATAATAATAATAATAATAATAATAATAATAATAATAATAATAATAATAATAATAATAATATTATGGGTAGAAAAGATTAGACAATGGATGGAGCCAGATACAGAGAGAACAAAGATCCCCTCCATGAAAGCCTACACCACCAAGAAATTAAGGGAGAAAACAAGTGAGGTCAATGAAATAATGGGCATAATACACACCACCAGTATCACAGAAACTAACTTGGTATATGCAG
>NC_087202.1:87038208-87040708 GCF_015104395.2 Macrobrachium nipponense | reverse complement strand
GAAACGATCTCTTGATCATGATCTCTCTCTCTCTCTCTCTCTCTCTCTCTCTCTCTCTCTCTCTCTCTCTTTTAAACTAAAATTGTACAGCGAATGGAGAATGTATTAACAAGTTAAATCATTAATCTGTACAATTTTTCAAAACCGTTGTGCGGATCTCTCTCTCCTCTCTCTCTCTCTCTCTCTCTCTCTCTCTTTTGCTGTAGAGTTTTCATCCCAATGGCTTAGTCATTCAACCATAAAACATTTTTATTCCTACAACAGGAAAAGATAAAGATACCGATGGTTGCACAGTATCTTCGGAATTCATCTATTTGATATTCACTACTTTTGTTACACATAAAATCATAAAACAATAAGCAAATACAATAGAAAGTAAAGTATTATAGAAAGCCCACCATAATAACCTAAAAACAATATTAACTAATATTAAACTACTCCCCTGAGCTTTCGAGCAATGAAGCAATTAACTAAAATATAACCTATGTAAAATCAAAAACTATACACACGCGCACACACACACACAAATATAATTAGGGAGGGCAGCAGAACGACTTACTGGGAAGACATTGTGAAACTCCAAAGCGAATGTCGAAATACTTGTTATAATTCTGTGCAAGCAATTTCGCTTATTACTCCAGGATGTGAGAAAATAGTTCATGATGAATAATGAAAAGGAACAAGTTCTCAGTCATTACGTCATTTTCAAATGCAGATATAATTTTAAAGTAATTTACAATTGGAAATATTTTTTTTTTTACATAAGTTAACTTGCTCAGGCAGTAATTAAATTCTTAAAATATGATAATTATGATTAACATTTACTTGAATTAAGATAATTAATTTTTCTTACTAAAATCTTAGGTTGGCTATTGTTCATAGACAAGTATTTGCTTTATATTTCAGACTTGAATGAATTCCAAATTCCGTTAAGTTTTAGTTAACACCATGACTTCCAACTTAAAGGTGGTCATATTCACATTAGAGCAAACGGAAGCATATGATAAATGAACATTATTTTTCTCACTCATTTTGCAATGAATAAATTCTGAACAATGAATTTTGATCTTTCTGTAAATCTCGTGAGGAAAATATATTCATATTAATTATGCTTTTGCAACTCCAGGTTGGTTGGGAGGTTAAGAGGATTATTGAAAAAGGATCAGCTTCCATGTGCTCATTGACAATTAAGGGCGTGATAACACGGAACCCATGGGATACATACATGCGTTTATATATATATATATATATATATATATATATATAAATATATATATATATATTGATTTATATAGTATGTGACTGAAATATTTTCTGTTAAAAGAGAATTCCATCTGATAAAAGGAGCCCACAACGAAGCCAAAAGGTACAAAGTTGCTGCTATATTTTTTCAGAGAAAAACTGTCTCCTCTTGCAGGCGGGAAATGAATGAAATATATACAATGAATCTCTCAGATATTATAGATAAACTCTTCCTCCTATCAGCGATTAAGAAGATTATGAAGCTGTCAACTGGAGTGATGTAACGGCTGACGTTTGGAACTCTCGGTATAAATACAGCTTTTCTAACATATTTTATTATTTACCTGCCCGTAGAGGGAGACAGCTGTTCTCCGGAATATATAACATTAACACACACAAACACACGCACACGCGCACACCACACACACACACACACACACACACATATATATATATATATATATATATATATATATATATATATATATATATATATCTATAGTATATATAGATATATATATATATATATATATATATATATATATATATATATACATACACGTTATATACATACATGTAATATATATATATATAATATATATATATATATATATATATATATATATATATATATATATATATATATAACACGTATATACATACATATAATATATATATTATATATATATAATATATATATATATATATATATATATATATATATATATATATATATATATATATATATATATATATATATATCACATATATTGTAAGCTTTATTTATCCATAATTTTTACAAAGGGAAAACTAGAGTTTGCATTCTCTGTCCAAATTAAATTATTTGTGGTGATTTATTCCTCCAGCATCAATACAAGACATTCATCTTTAAATAAGTTGACAGCAGATAAACAGCAGCCTCTCAGTTTGTGAGATTTTTCTTCCTCAAAAGGTCAAGGGTTAGAAACTTCACTTTTCATTAGTGAACCCTTCTATGTTATCTCATAATACTATACTCGGTTTTTTCCATCTTTCCATCCGCCTGTGGTGGTCGCACATGGCAACACTGCGTCCCGGACTTTAAATAGTTTCACCATGTGTAAGTTTTCGGTAAATAATAGGATATCTTGGTGTACATTTGCAACTGAAAAGTGTTTTAATACTTTATGGTATGCGAATTACACCGTTAATGTTCGAAATAGGATGTTATTTAAAGCCTGGGACGCAGTGTTACCATGCGCAAACACCACAGGCGGAT
>NC_087202.1:87015708-87033208 GCF_015104395.2 Macrobrachium nipponense | reverse complement strand
GTGAAGAGGGCTTGGGAAGAAGAACCTGTTAGAGGAAGAAGATGGAGAGGGAGACAGAGAATTGGATGGCGAGATGAAGTGAAGGAAGATATAGAGAGAAGAGGTTTGATAAAAGGCAGTGGAGAAGGCGCATCAGGGCAACCGTCCCCTTAATGTAGGGATAACGGTGGAAAGAAGATTTAAGGTTATTAGTTGATTCTTTAATCGTACATGGAGTTGGAGTTGGTTGTGCAATTTCCACTATTTTTCTTCCTTTCACTCTTAAATTTTTCGACTCGGCAAACTCCATTTAACCAGAAAAATAGCACAGTGAAGTATACATGGCTGAAAGAGCCAATAAGTGCATTTACGAAAAATAAGCTACATCTTTGCGCTGGGGACGTACTCAACTTACAGTTTTGCAGCGAGCAGGCTACCAATAAAGTATAAACGACAAAAAATATCTAAATCAATCTTCAACTTTTTTCCCCTTCCTGGCAGGACTGAGGCCTAAGAGGATTATGAAAAGAGGATTACTTAGCAAGTACTTAATATTAGGTGATGGTGTGATAAAATGCGATTTGATGGGAGATTTTCTATCATAAAAAGTGAAGAATATCTTACATGAAGGTAATAATTCATTTTCGATATGGACATTTTCTACATGAAAAATATGAAAAGGAAAAATAATTTGGAAGCTCTAATTTTTTTATGATAGACGATTCATGATTAACGAAAATTAATTACATTTTGCTTGAAGATTCCACATCAAAACTGAGAATGAATTTTATCTAGAAATAGTAGTTACAATACCAGAATGGTCCCATGGCTTATAAATATATGCAAGGACTGTCACTGATCATGTCTTGAAAAATAGACGAAAGATCGATGTCCTCGAATTTTCCTTTCTCCTTTCCGGCGAGTGCTTGTTTATTTAAAAGTTGTATATGATATTTATTACCAAAATGATTCTTCGCGAAATAAGAATTAAGAAGATTTTCACTTCATCATGTCGGTGTTGCTAGAAAATAGTATTCAAGTCAGAAACCAACTCAATAACAGTGTAGTAGCTGCAGTCATTATTTCATAATATATCAAAAGAAGATTTATTTTTTATTTTTCATTAATAAGACTGTCAAAGTATTCAAAGTATTACTTCTAGGCTACTGAGGTGTAATCTTCGAAAATGTTTTTATTAGATAAATGAAAATACACTAAAATAAACAAGAAACTATTAGAAGCCTAACAATATTTTTCTATTGAATTAGGAACAATATTGTATTTTATGATAAAAAATCTAAATCCTATGACCACGTGGAAAAAATTATAAGCAGATTATGAAATAGACATTTGTAAGTCAGTAACAGTTTTATTAATTTTCCACGTAAATCTAGATATAAAAACACGATTAGTTCATGACCAATATTCACTGTCAATTGGCGTATGCTTGAGAGAAAATAAATACAGGCATACATACATACATATATGAATATATGAAATACACACACATACATACACACACACACACACACACACACACACACACACACACACATATATATATATATATATATATATATATATATTATATATATATATATATATATATATTACAGAATCATGTATGTATGTATGTATGTATGTATGTAAATTAATCTGCAATAATATCGTCACAAGGGTTAATAGAAATTCAGAGTCTCGGTGGATTAGCTGTTCAACATTGACTAACATCCACTATCAGAAATTCTTGTCGACCGGGGAGGAAATGGCAGGTCAAGACATCGAAGGAAATTGCCTCTTTGCGTCCAATAGAGTGACGTGTGCGCCTTTAATGTCTTCCTTCATTGCTGCCATTAGGCTGCTAATGGTCATAAAAGGGTCTGCCTTCAATCCTATCCCGGATTCTAATTAACAAGAGGAAAAGATTTCCTCTTCTCTGTTCCGGGATGATGGGACTTTTTTATAACTCCACGCCCCGTATAGGGTTGTGCTGTCAGTGCACCTCATGCGGTGCATTGTAGTCATTATCTACGGTTCTTTGCAGCGTTTCTTCGGTCCCTACCTGCAACTCCTTTCATTCCTTTTACTACACCTCTACTTAGAGTCTTTTTCTGCCTTCTTATTTCCCACCCTCTCCTAACATTATTGTTTCATAGCCAACTGTCTGGTTTTCCTTCTGTTACACCTTTCAAACCTTTTACGTTCCTCGTTGGACGAGTGGTTTACGTGCTCGCCTACCGATTCGGTAGTCCCTAGTTCGATTCTCCGCTCTGCCAATGTGGAATTGGATGAAAATTTTGTATCTGGTTATTAGAAAGTAACTCATTGATATAATATGGTTCGGATCCCACAATAAGTTGTAGGTCCTTTTGCTAGGTAACCAGTTGATTCCTAGCCACGTAAAAAAATATCTAATCCTTCGGGCCAGCCCTAGGAGAGCTGCTAACCAGCTAAGTGGTCTGGTTAAACTAAGATATACTTACTCAAACCTTTTATTCTCAATTTCCCCCTCAGCACTGAGTGACCTCATAGGCCCCATATCTCGGCCTTTGGCATAGATTTTATTTTCCTTTACATTACTTATCAAAGAGTAGGGATAGGCATCAGTGGGGTCTAAATTATCACTGAAGTACCAAACAGAGCAGTTGCAGTAGAAGGTATTTTAATTGCTGCCCTCTGGGCAATATATACGTATAGTCGAGAATAAAAGATAAGAAGATAGACCGACTTCCAGACAAACTGACAAGCGAGGAATATTTTCTTTATAATGAAACAAATGGATCTCGTTTGTCTAGGAAGCACCTCTCTATTATTTATTATTATCTAGAAGAGCTTCCATTAATCAACAGGCTAATCAAGCTTGTACAAAAGGGAATGAGTACGGGCAAATTTGGGAAAGGACAAATGGAGAACTAGAAGAACTGTATTCTTTACAAAATAACAACAAATAGATTTTTATAAGATAAATTAATATTTGATACCATAAATCAGTGTTGTTGAGTGTAAGTGTACCACAATACTTGGGATTTTACACCATGAACTATATGAGTGGTGCGGAAGATGCAGTGCCATTTCTATTATTCTACTTATGAATAGCAACAGGTAATATCTGAATGGTTCCAGAACAGTGTACAATTATTGGAATATAACATTTAATTGCTTCTCATTCATATTGATTATTTCATGTTATTTGAGCAGGAAGTAAATGCTATCAAGGCCGCTCGTCTCTAGATAAGTGAAGCAATATTATGTTAAGAGCTTGATGGCATTTGCTACGCTGCGTTGGAACCGGTGCTACCGTCACATCTCCCCTACCCTCCCTACCCACCTGGGCCAGACAACCGGTTTTGCAGGAGGGGGGTGGATGTCATCTCTACCCTACCCCGCCCCCACCTGGGCCAGACAACCGGGTTTGCAGGAGGAGGGTGGACCATCATCTCTACCCTACTCCTTTGATCCCCTACCTACCCCATCCCCACCTGGGGCGAACACACAGGTTTGCATGAAGAGGGTGGATGTGGCATGTCTCCCGTACCCTCCCGATAACCCTACCTACCCCACCCCCACCCGGGGCGGACAAACAAGAAAGATTCACTCGGGGTGACAAACGTGACTACCATACGCTGTGACCATTCTTACACCCAATGACTAATCTGTGGTGCATGGAGGGAGCGGCAATGGGTCACAATGAGAAATAGAATGATCAAACTCAAAAACAGGACGAGGGAGTAAGCAAATTTAGGGTGAATTTGGCTTAAGATGATTAATAACCTCTTCATCATCATCGCGTCTAGAGAACTCTAGAGTGAGTGGTTTTCAGTCTGCTCTTCATAGCGACTGATCTCACTGAAATTCTCGTGTAGATTCTTTGAGAGGAAATTCTTTGTTCTAACAAGAATTTAAGTTTCATCTTGATAGATTTCTTTGACATTTGGCAATCTTTGGAATATGTACTGCTACTGATACTGCTATTACTTTAAATGACAATAATAAATATTGTTATATCTAGCTACCAACATTATTATTATTAATATTCATCCCAAAATCTCATATCACAATTTTCATTAAAGAATATGAAATCGTTTCGCATATACATCAAGTAATAGACGACAAGCAAAATTATTGAATGAATTACTCTACTGAGAAGAAAATCAATAAACCCAAGGATGAAAATAGGGACAATGAAAAAATTTGATCATGAATAATCCACGAAAATGGAGAATATGAAATATGCCTGAATCACAAACGATGTGTTACAACACTGAATAAAGAGCTAGTCAGGAGAAATTCGATAAATCTCGAAAATTGAAACGGAGGCTTTTGAAAGGAAACAACTGAAAGGGTGTTGCCATAAATAATCTGTGAAGGATGGAGAATTATAATTAACTGGAACAGATGGCACATATAGATAATAACGGCAAAATAAAGTAAGATTTCGGTAAAATAACCATTACTTCATGAAGCATGTGTATAAAAACAGTTCAGCGGCAAATGCTCTTAATAAGTTTCCATAAGAAAATAGAACAGCAAATTTACATTAATTTAAAACTGTCAGAAGAGTGGAAGGTTATGAACAGTAACAAATAAAAAGTGAAAAAGAAAAAAAAATTGGCCAGTGTAACATCTTTCCTTAATTCTGATCTTTATCAGTCTTAATATATACTAAATCTTTCTTGGGCAGACAGCCAAGTCCTCCAATAAATTTCATCGATCTTTTATATACCCGCTCGAGACATATTGTGGATAGGAATCAGACTGCCTGCCAAATGAACGGACAGGGCGTACAGTTAGTTATACGCCTTCGAACTTCATGGGAAATATGGTAAAAAATAAATTAATAAAACGAATTATGTTACAGACAACGTCAAAAATTTTCCCGACACTGACCCGAAACGAGAAGCAATCGTTCCGAGAATGACAAAGAGACGTTCTAACTTTCTCTAATGACTGACTAACTGATCATAATTCGCCTGATGCCATGACTTTAAACGAGGCAAACAGTCATTGAAAGACTAAGCAGTAGGCAGGTGAAAGTGTCGTATACCTGCAAAAAATATCAGGTAATATCATAAGGTAAGAATAATTCCACTCCTTAACAAGCTTTACATCACTGAAGAGCAGTCAGTCTCTGCTGTAGAATATTGTTACTTCATTAAAGCCAGGCCCCATTATTATAGAACTGTCAAACCACGTAGGCATAGCTTCGAGTGTTGCAGAGAAATAACTACTATCGCCTTTTACATTAAAAGTGAAAAGACAATGTATTCCAGGTACATTTTGTGCCATTATTCATCATGACTACAGCAGATAACATCAGTTTAGAAATATAGCTTGCAAAAGAGGGACTTGTAATTCCAGGGGTGAATTTAGGTTACTTATTATAATGCTTTTCTGGTTATAAGTGTAAAATATGATGATTGGTATCATTAAATAATTTTGTACTTTTGATATATATAGAGAGAAAAAAAAACACTTTCACCAGATGGATGCCATGCCAATGATAATGCATATGTTGACAGACGTATAAGTATTACCGTCTATATAAGTTTTTACACAAGCTGGCAAAAAATTGTATAACACGTTATATAACGGAACCTTATATCACATTAAACTTTTTGTCCATTATCGCAGTACAGTGGTGTCAAATATACCTTTTTGCTATAAGAAATCGAAGAGAGAGAGGGAGAGAGTACTTTTGTCATGGTCATTATGATACAATTTCTAAATCATTTGCTAAAACATATACATAATAAGAATGGAAGGAGGACAGTGTTCGTTACTGACAAGACTAAAGCTTAGAAAATTTAAAAGTTCCCGTGGGAAAAATGACTCATGTTATGAGTATCATGAGGAACTCTGTGGAGGCATAGTTTGCATATCAAATTACTGTATGCTGCAAGGGGCAGTCATTAATAGCAACAGTTCCTTTCCCATGCTCACAGAAGACATCGAAGCATTTGCAAAGCATCCGGAATCACTACAGCAAGAGATATAAAACAGGATATAAAAAATGCGTTTTCTTAAAGAGCAGAGAACCTAAAGAAAGAATAAAAATTGCTTGTTCTAGAAAGCATTGCGGGTTCGTCAAATAACTTCTTTTGACAGATACAACTGTTTTTTGCTATGACACTTTTTACTCTAATTGTCGGGGCAACACCAGGTGGTATCTACAATCTTGACGGACAATAGTCGGCATTGTTTGCGCAGGAACAGAAGTGGGAGCGTGGTGGCATCTTTCAGTAATTTGGTTTTAGTTTTTAAAGTAGTTCATAAAAAAAGACGATGTCCCTTCCAAGGCTCCCAAAAGAGTGGCCCGAATACTTCAGCAGTAAATGGAGAGAGAGAGAGAGAGAGAGAGAGAGAGAGAGAGAGAGAGAGAGAGAGAGAGAGAGAGAATAAGATCGGGAAGGGTGCGGGTTTTACATATAGTCGGCAGCAATAAAGCATAGCTGATAAAAATACCGACTAGGGCCAAGCGGGGTAGCTAATATCATTCTGTGTAGCATTCATTGACAGCCATTTATCAGAATACTAACTCTTCAAACTGCTCAACTTCATAACTATCAGACTTGTGCGAATATCTTACAGCTCTGGTGGGGTATTTATTACTTTTTATTTGATTTAGTTGTTGGTTTTGCAGTTAATATTATTCTAGTTACCATTAATGAACGAGTAAAGTGGCAAAGATTTAGATTAATATTTATTCATAAGACAGAAAGTTAAAGATATGGTGCCAGTTCACTTATGTTTTACCTTTCCTGAAAAGCGATGGTCGTTAGCATTGTTAGGAATAAGTACATTTCTGAACAGACAATTGCTTATGGGATTTTACGTATTTTACATACAGGAGTTTTTTTATAAATAGATTTAATAGAATTTTAGTCTGGCATCTTTATTCACCAATAAACCCATCTTTTCATGCTGTAGAAAGAGCGGATTTTTTCAGTAGCAAAACCCCCTTTTCCTACTATAGAAAAATTGTTGCTTTGTTCCCCCCTGGCAACCCCACCCCCGACAAAATTGTGGTTAAAAATATAGTTATTCTCTTTCTGAGTTCTGATTAAGTTAATTTTCCCTGCATTACTGTTCGTTGTAAAAGTTCCTTGCCGTACAGTAAGAACGCTTTGCTATAGAGCCAAGTGAAACTTTGTATCTACTCTCAAATGAAATTGTGACTATGATTACGAAATTGAATCGAGTTAAGATTAAGGTTTTTAGGATCTTAAGGGAAAAGAAAATAAAAAGTTGTTTTCTTTCCAACATCGAAAAATTCTTCAAGAATTTCTTATGAGGACGGCAATAAAATACAACTTTTTGTTTTCTGGACCACGTCTCAAGAAATTCATCAAAACTTTCCCGTAGGACGAAAATTGAATGTAAAAACATAGAAGAAATTACTGGATATTCGTGTAACTTATCTTTTGACTGTGGCAGGCCATCTCCCTTCATTCGTCCCTTTTCTTTTGAACGGGGGGCGCTGCCCATTCTTTTTTTTTTTTTTGCTTCTTTAGTGCAGAAGAATGATAACAATCCCAGACCTCGGAGCCCTGCACCGTAATTCTCATCCTGTTGTTAGGAATTCCATGAGGGTTCTCAGTGTAGCCTGCAAGAACATATTGGAGGGCTTGCAGTTCTACTGTGGTTTAGTGTTAAAAAAAGTTGAAAGTTTAAGTTAGCAGATTCAGTCCACCAACAGGCTATTGCCTCTCGGGTGGACGTCAGCGGGTACATGTCTATGATCTGATCTCTCTGTAGGAAAACTGCTAAATCAGGGAGGCTCAGGTTACAATATCTTGGTTGGAGAGTTGTTGAGATCCACAACCAAACAGACTTTGTTAATCACTGGAATATTGCTCCTTGAGGTTATCATGCCTTTTCCGGTGTAATTTTCCGGCAGGCTACCTTTAACCTCTCTCCAAGGTTTTGTTTCTTAGGTCAGAGTCATCAATATTTGTTTGGGGCGTCACGATATCACACTGTCTTGTATGGTCTACCAATGTAAAAATGTGGAAGTCCCATCCGTATTCTTTTGTATACTGAAATCTATTAGTTAATACAGGGATGTATCATCCTTTTTATTTGTTTGGCCGTCTGCACTTTTTCTGTCTGCAGTCAGATCTTAAGAACTACTGAGGCTAGAGGGCTGCAAATTGGTGTGTTAATCATCCACCCTCCAATCATCAAACATACCAATTTGCAGCCCTCAGTAGTTTTTATAATACCTAAGGTTAAATCTAGCCATAATCGTGCGTCAGCCAACGATATAGGCCAGGCCACAACTAGGCAGTGGTTAAAATTTCATGGGCTACGGATCATACAGCATAATAAAGAGACCACCGAAAGACAGATCTATTTTCGGTGGCCTTGATTACACGATGTACAGTTAACTTGATTGCGCCGAAGAGATTTCGGCGCCCTTTTTACTTGTTAATTGTTTTCCCTCAGCCCACTGTCGCATTAGCTCAGTGGTATTGGTGACAACTTCCAAGGCATAATTATGTCCCAAGTTCAAAACCTCGACTGATTTTCACTATAAATGGGTGGGCGGGCGCACACCCAAGTCATTTCCGTTAGTGGAGAGACTAGGAGCTAATCATGCATATATATTTATGTTAAGCCTCTATTTTGAAGGCGTTATAAACTTTACCTACTTTGGAAGAGATGCAAAGAATATGGGTAGCACTGACCTGCTTCCCTCCTTACTGGGCGTCGCATTCCCCCACCCCCCTTCTCTCTCTCTCTCTCTCTCTCTCTCTCTCTCTCTCTCTCTCTCTCTCAGAACAGTAAAATCTGCTCTTAGAGGTAAGTGAACACACGATGATGTCTTCTCAGATGGACTAATTGATAAGTCTTTGAGGTATCCTAATCCTTGTAACTCCTTGTAACTCTCTCTCTCTCTCTCTTCTCTCTCTCTCTGAGGGGTTTTTAATCAAACCGTGAGCTACAAAAACAGTTTACTTGACAAAGCCAACATGATACTGGTTAAACGGAATTAAGAAAAAACCGGGTTAATGAAACCTCACTACAAATAAAATAAAAAATGGAAACCAAATTCCCTACTCATCACTGTCACCAAAGATTTCATCTTGAAATCAGTAAGTCTGTTAAACATAATTCTCACAGTCATTTGGTCTGTTCCAATTACATGACCACTTCCACACACGCCATTTTAAATGCTCGCTTATCCAGGAGCATATCCACCCCAATCCAAGATGGGACCATTTGAAACATTCGCTCAAGCGAAATGGGGAAACGTCCTCTTTGCTTGACCCGACACACCCGAGTGCCCAATCAATCACGAGGCTATTTGCCCCAACCATTTTCGTAATGAACATACACACGTATATTTCCGTTTCACACCTACGAATCCGATTACACCCAAACCAAAACGTTCCGTGGCTCAATGGTGAGAAATTCCAACATGCCACATGATGATGTATCTAAGTCAATAATATGACGTTTTAATGATTCTGGAATGCAAAGTCGTGTACCACGTAACAGAATGTTCCCACTGTCCATAGATAGAACTGCTAATTCGTCACACACTCGTTGATATCGTCGGTCAACTTCATCCGTTTTACATTTTTGTTTTCAGGTCATCGATCGAACAATCGCCGAATCTCTCTTGCGTCTCCCTGGTTTCCAACCGGACGAAGAGAAACGACGCTGAATCTCAAAAGTGACTGAACTCTAGTTGCTGAATGCACGCTAAAGACACATCTGCACAATACAGGAAGCGTTTGTATGCTACGAATTATCTCCATAATATATTTAATGTATAAGTTCGATTTCTAGAACATAGCATACGCGCAACACCTGTCAAGTGACTCCTCTGCTCTATCATGACATTTGAAAGCCTGAATTCCTCTAATATTTTCTTATTCTTTACGAGGGCATATCGCTAGAATTCCTATTTATCTATTTATCTATTTATTTTCTTTTTTTGTTCTTGCTTCTCTATCTCTCTTTGTAAAATGACAAAACACGTGTATTTCCTTCTGTGGTGACACGAAGAATGAGTTGCATTTTTTTCTGATGGGAGGAGTCGAGTCCATATGAATGTCTAACAAAAATGATCTGACTGCCGTACAGGTAGAGCTTTATGACGTCACGTCCTTGGGTCAATAAATTTCTTTCAGTAAGTTTTCTATTGCCTCTTTTCTTCCCTTTCAGAGCTACGTGTCGTCCTTTTCTGGCCTCTCCTCGTCCAAATCCTTCTCCTCTTTCCTTCTTTTCGCCAGAGCGGCGCCATTTTCTTTCTTTGCGAGCATCATTCAGACTTCCTGTCTCATGGTCAGCTCTCATCTCCTTCGCGGATGTCTTTCCTGGGTCGTCTTTGTCAACATTCTCAGACAAGACTCACTTGAATGAATGCAAGATGCCTCAACACCGTCATGCAATGCTGCAATGCCAGGATGTAGCTCGACATTATATGAATCTGCATTCCCCACACAAAAGACAAAATAGGCAAGAACGTTCCAAATAAGGAAAAATTTTATTTGTAAGTTTAATAGTCTTTATGATATCATCTTAATGGGACAAGGACCCATCATTTATATCGATTAGATATTCCCATGCAAGTTCCGATGAGGGACAAGTTTAAATTCAATTTCTTTACCTTCCATTCTTCTAGACAGTTGCTTTCACTCACACTATTTACCCTTAGCCATCTTTCTTTTTAGCTATCTCACCTCTTACTTGTGGTAGTACGTAACTCGAAAAATTAGACTAACTGTTGACCCGCTGGTTGACAAGGCACAATAACGAAACCTCCAGACTTTTGGCGGCTGGTATAGTGCATTAATACCGTCAAAAATGACGTTACGTGTCTTTCCTAAGCTCTAACCAAGATGCCTTTATTTTTCATTGAGAAGTCTAACGTGTATTTCATTACTGTACAAAACCACGACGGTATTGAATTAGGCAAAACATTAAATAGCTCTCTGTACTTGGGTGTTTCGACGATGTTTAAGTTTCCTCTATTATTTTTTTTTAATGATTGTCGCTAATACTTCCAAATATTGTACTAACAATTCTTCAATTAACTGTCCTAAGAATGTCGACCTTTTTATGAAATATTTCTATTCAATGTCACGTGATACTAAGAAAAGCGGCACTGCGCTGACAAATACAAAACATTTATGTCGAATCACAATTTTACCAACCATTTCCACTCTACTCCAGATCACAAATGGTCTCTTATTATTCAGCGGAGCGAACACACTCCTATTCTGTCTTGAATAAACCAGATTCTTTATTTCTTTTATTTATCAGTCTGAGAAATCTTATATTCATTTCCATTCATGCTTCATCTCTGTTCTGTTGGCCCTTTGGAGCTGTCACATCGAAAAAGAATACTGTTTCTACCAACGTTTATTGATGTTTTCTCTGTTCTTATGGTTTTCTTCTTATGTGATGGCATGGCATATGCATACACACACACACGCACACACACACACACACACACACATATATATATATATATATATATATATATATATATATATATATATATATAAGTTGTTTGCCATTATTATTATTATTGAAAATATGCAAGAATACTGAAAAATGGGGAACAAAAGATCTTTCACGCAATAAACTGCTCTGAAGAGAAAGATAAAGCAGAACAGAGACTAGGTCTTACGAATTGTAAAAAAAGAAAAGAAAAGAAAATCAAATATCCGTGAAACTTATCTGGCATATCGATGAAGAGAGCTGCTTAGGGTTACAAGAGAAGGTATCCTCGGTTAAGGTACAATCATCTTATATTTTAGTACATTTTCATGGGTTTGTATCTGTTAAGCTATACCTCTTTATCTTATCGCCAATATGAATACTTTATATAAGATATTTTTGTTGACTATTCAGTGGGTTAGCAATGATAGTTTGGATTCATATCTTATCTTATATGTATCTTTCTTCGTTTCCTTTAGCACTTCAAGGTTTTCACTGGAATATATATAAAAAATAGTAGGGAATCGCAACTTTAAGAGAATATAGACGCACATCGCTATGGTTTTGTTCGAACGAAAATTTTAACCAAGAACTTAAATTTTATTCCACGATAATAAATCAAGAAGACAAAATATTCAAGCAGAAATAGAATCATTAAAAATGCATTGATTGCAGTACGCACAGAATTAGTTTGGATAAAATAGGCACGGTTCCTTATGAGTAGTCGTTATCTAATTTTCCTCTTGGGTGATAAGAACATTCAAATGTATAGACTATAGACCATCTCCATTTAACTTATTCAAAGTTACGGTGAAGGCAAATCTAAGCTTGATAGGAGACCTTTTTTTGAAAAGCACAATCCTCTAAGCTCATTACTATAGCAGATTCACTTCAACCGTGCATCTGACATCTAGGCCCGTCCCTTGCGACGCTCCTGATTGGATGTTGATAAACCAATCACAGGGCTGGAAACTCTCAGTCTCTTTCGAGGGTTCACATGGGCAGAAATGCTTGTTCCACCTCTCCTGAGGGATACGTCTTTCAAAGTATCCCTCAGGAGAGGTGGAACATACATCCTGCCTATGTGAACTTTCAAAGGAAACTGAGAGTTTCCAGCCCTGTGAATGATTTATCAACAGCCAATCAGGAACGTCGTAAGGGACGCCTAGACGTCAGATGCACGGTTGATGTCAATCTACTATAAAATTAAACATAATTTTTTGGTAGAATGGCTGTATATGTTTCTTTTTTTAATATTATTCCTTGCTTGGTAGGCCTTCTTTTCATTCGGTCACCTTACAAATAAGTAGATTTTCAGGTTAAATTTCCATCGTAGGAGGAATCCTTGTGAAGATAATAATGATAAGTCCTGTTACATAGGATGGCTGAATAATTTAAGTTAATTTCATGTTGAGTCTTCTCAATTTTCTCTAATTATTTCCTCTTTCGCGTCAATATTGGATAAATATTGGCTAGTGTTCATAATCAGGCAGAAATCACTGGCGAATTGGTGTTCAATGTTGACGTGGAAGAGAAATGAAATATAACGTTGAGAAGACTCAATATAAGATTAACTAAACGAAAGTTATGTAGCCATTCTTCTTCTTCTTCTAATAATAATAATAATAATAATAATAATAATAATGATACGGGAGATCTCTGGAAATTCATACAGGTCTTTTAGAATTCTGACCATGCTCCATACAAAAGTGGATTGGGAGAACCCTTCTTCTTCGGAAGATGAGATTGGAGACCAGGTAAATTCCTCAGGGAAATCTACAAATGGAACAACATGCGCTCTCTCGCTGTCTTGGGATTCATGAATGGAATACAATGGAAGTGAGGGAACCCATAGATCCTTTAACCAGCGTAATTATTCAAAAGAAAAGTTGCATAAGGGTTATAATATGAACAAATAGGAAAAAATGGTTTCATTAAAGATTTTGTTCTTTAAATTAAGAAACAATATGTTTTGTTTAATATGCTTTTCATATGCTCGTAAGCTTGAAAATGTTATTATTATTATTATTATTATTATTATTATTATTATTATTATTATTATTATTATTATTATTATTATATTATTATTATTATTTCACATAGTTTGATATCCGTTTACTCGCCAAATTTACACTTTTTAGTGATGCATATGATCTTATAGGAAAGAAAAAATGGAAAAGAGAGAAAATAAGAAATTAAAAGAAATTAACGGAATTAAACACATTTGATAGGCATAGTTAACCACTAATAACAGGTGAAGGTTGATAAAGAATTAAAAAAATGGGACTGAATACATGAAAAAAAGTGAAAAAAACTGTGAGTAAAAAATAAATACTGCAGAATGTATATCAAACATCATGGCTTGGAAGGTAGTGAGCAGCCCAAGAGAGAGAGATTTATAATTATTTAAATATTCGTTTTATAGTATTATAAATACTATGACGATGTTAATGGTAACAATAGTATATGTTTTGTTAAACACAAGTCACCACATAAATTTTACCCCTACAATACTTCCTCTCCTGTACATTCGTTTCTCATTCTCCTTCTCTTGTAATTTCATTAATTCTATTTTTAATTTATTTTTCGGCAGGGAATCCTTATAAAACGAGAAAAAAAAGCGTTTTATCGTCTTAATCTTGCACTCCGTTTTTTTTTTCTTATTTAGCTCTCTTTATTCTCAGTTCCTTTTATTATTCTATTTGGCCAGAGAATTTGCCTTGTGCCATTATTCCTTTTATTTATTATTATTATTATTATTATTATTATTATTATTATTGGGTTATTATTATTATTATTAGATTTATTATTATTATTATTATTATTAATTATTATGGTATTATTTATTTATTATATTATTATTATTTGTGCCAGAGATTCGCCTTGTTCCATCACTCCTTTTATTATTATAATTTTTATTATTATTATTCTTTTTTTTTTTTTTTTTTTTTGCCAGAGATTCGCCTTGTCCATCAGCTGGCGTCTCGTATCCTTCCTTTCGCTGGCATCACATTCACTACGTCCTTCCTCGTCTCCCTGACAGATCCCGTCTGCTTATGATAATGCAGCCTCTCTCAGTTTACGTGCGAATCACCTCCCTCACAAAGCGTTACTCAGTTATTAAAGGTGGCTTATAGGCCCGGTGAGATTCGCCATAGGGCGCAGCAGCCGACCGAGTGGTATCTTACTAAAGGGTGAAGGAAAGAGGGTCTTTCCCTACTCAGTGACTACCTAATTAACAAGACCAAGCCATGTTCAAATCGTTGCTGCATATGGTAAGATACGGGTGAATATGACGTCCGGGAAAACTACCGCTCGGTTGGTAGTTTACGGTAAACATTGAATTGTGGATTCTTACGTTCTGACAAGTAGGGCAGGTACAGCAACATAGGAAATAACAAGAAAAGGAAATAAAAAGTTAGAGCGTTAGCTGTTAACTGTTACTTTAGAGTACAGTCACATCGTCTGGGGCCGTGGCACCCGGTCTCACCCTTCGGGTACCGGGCCCCACTGACTATAGTTCCCTCAAAAAGAAAGAAAGAAGCTCAGAAAGCATTTGAATTTGGAATTGCATCTGAATTTTTGCATCTACAGAGTCATCGTAATCATGTCGTTATCTTTATAAATAAGATTTTTCCGATTAGATATACATGTGAACTAACTAATATTAGCAGTCAGTAATATGACAATACTCAAAGCCCATTGATCGAGAATGGAAAGGACAAAAGCGAAAGTTTAAAAAATGTAACAATTGTATGTATATATATGTATATATATATATATGTGTGTGTGTGCGTGTATGTATATGTGTATAATATATATGTATATATAGATATATATATATTTAATATAAAATCTCTCTCTCTCTCTCTCTCTCTCTCTCTATAATTTATATGTAAAGTGTGTATGTATATATATAGATCGAGAGAGAGAGAAAAAAAAAATTTTATATTAAATATATATATATATATATATATATATATATATATGAACATGTATATATATAAATATTATAAAATATTATATATATATATATATATATATATAGATATATATATATATATATATAACATAGTGTATTTGTTAAATTTTTGAACTTTCGCTTTTGTCTTTTTCATTCTCGATAAATGGGCATTGTGTATTTTCGTATTGCTGTCTTGACTTTCATATTACTGACTGTCAATGTTTATTTCTATATCTTAATGAAAAAGATAACGGCTTGATTCCGATGACTCTGTAGACGCAAAAATTCGGATGCAATTCCAAATCCAAATGTCTTCTGATCTTCCTTTCTTTATGAGGGAATACCACTCGGTCTGCTGCGCCGTATGGCGAATCTCACCGACCCTAAAAGTATCCTTTAATAACTGAGTCACGTTTAGTGAAGGAGGCGATTCGAAGGCAAACTGAGAGAGGCTGCATGATCATAAAGCAGATGAAGATCTGTCAGGGAGTCGAGGAAGTATATTGTGAATGTGATGCCAGCTGTTGGAACATGGCGAATTTCTGGCAAAAAAAAATAATAGTAGTAGTAGTAATAATAATAATAATAATAATAATAATAATAATAATAATAATAATAATAATAATAATAATAATAATAAAAGTGGAATGATGGAACAAGGCGAATCCCTGGCAAAAAAAAAATTATCATAATGATAATGAAATGATAATAAAAGGAATAATGGAACCAGGCCAATCTCTGGCAAACAAAATTATTATAATAATAATGAAATGATAATGAAAGGAATGATAATGAAGAACGATGGAACAATGCGGAATCAATCGGCACAAATATAATGTATAATAATACAACTATATATATTAATATATAACCCAAAATAGATAATAGATTAATAAATCTTAAACATATACATTAGATATATATATTTATATATACTATCGAATAATAATTATATATACATATCTATATAATATATATACTTATATCTATATCTAATATATATCCTTACGAATGTAAGCACGCAGGAACATGTACTTGAGAATATCCTTAAATCCACGGTAAAAAAAAGGTAAGTGAAACAGGACTTAGAACAAGTACTTTTGTAGTATATTCTACATTTTCAAGTTCACTCTAAATTTGAAAGAAGTTGACAGGCCTTTATATACAAAATCAGAGAGTGGGGGCGGGGGGGACAATTTATTAATCTGGGCGGCATGTTCTTTAAAGAAAATTCCACCCATGTTAGTAAACTGTAAACCTCACCCCCTCTTTCTGATTTTGTATATAAAGGCCTGTCAACTTCTTTCATATTCAGTGTGAACTTGAAAATGTAGAATATACTACAAAAGTACTTGTTCTAAGTCCCTGCTTCACCTACATTTCTACCGTGGATATAAGGACACACACACACACACACACACATATATATATTATATACATATATATATATATATATATATATATATATATATATATATATATAGACAGATAGATAGATAGATATATAGATAGATAGTAGATAGAATAGATAGATAGATATAAGTTATGATTATTTTGTGAATACATGCATTTCTTAAGTACTGTAGGGTGCTATTTATTTTGGCTTCCCCAACCCCCCCCCCCCCCCCTCTCTCTCTCTCTCTCTTCTCTCTTCTCTCTCTCTCTCTCTCTCTTTCTCTCTCTACTTTGTGACCTATAACAGCCGTCCAGTACCCAGGTAGAATTATGGCTAATTAGTTTAAAAAATGTACAAATTACCTAAGAGAAATGTACTTTTTTTGCAGGCATATTCAGTCATGGGAAAATCAGAATTGGGTCCTGAGAAAGTCATTTTCCACTTAGGCTGAACCTAAGTAGATAATTCCTTTTACAGGTACAAATTCTGAATTTCATACGACTGAATATGCCTGCAAAAATCAAATTTTTCTTAGGTAATTTTTACATTTTTTAAAACTAATTTTCTGGGATGTTCCTAAGGGCTTTACGTGTCTGTAGCCCGCAGTTTATTGACACTGAAATTAAAACTATTTATAATATTGCATTGAAACTTAAATACCCAAGGACTTTTGTGGATGTGGCATGGAAAAGAGCTAGAAAAACATT
>NC_087202.1:87005708-87010708 GCF_015104395.2 Macrobrachium nipponense | reverse complement strand
GGAATTGTGGTCAGGAGGCCAACAGTTTGGATGCGTATGTAAAGGCGCATGAAATTCATTGTAACGATAATGAATTGTCATACAACTTCCACATTTATGTATGCGTTTCAGTTTTGAAGTCTCTCTCTCTCTCTCTCTCTCTCTCTCTCTCTCTCTCGTTTTTTCTGTATGTTTGTCCGCATACTCAAAAAAAAAAAAAAAAAAAAAAAACAGTTTGGAGACCAAATCATTCAGAAAGAATATATATAGGACACAAAAAAATGATCAGTATAATCCAGACAATAATGTAATGTATATTATATAGAATAGAATTTAAAAATCTTATTGTTATGGAGACAGGTTTCGCAAAATTAACGAAGTGACTTGAACAACATGAATCTTCAAACAGACAGACAGGCAAATAGATCAGATTTTATTATTCCTAGATTTATTCAGTGAACTTGAATACAAGGTCAGTATTTAGAAATATTACAGAGGTCGAATTTTATATCAGAAAGATCATATAAATAATACATTACAGAGGAATGATCAAGTGTCCTGGCATATTTACAATTTGTTCGTAAGATATCATGTGCCTCCAGTTTCTTCAAGGGGCTGGTATAAAAATATTAAAAAAAGTGTTCATTGGCTAGACAAAGCAATGAGGATATCAGAAATTGTATAAACATATAAAAATGAAGACCAGTGAAAGAAATTTTTTCGTTAATGCTAGTAGATGATTATAGGAAATAATATATATATATACACGTATATATATATATGCTATTATCGTCCTAGTTTTTGGCGATCATGGGAGTTAAACATGAAGTTCTTATAACTTACAAATTATTAGTTGCTATTAAATATTTACTTCTATTGGCAAACTGTGTGAGACTTAATACAGAAATCCCGCTAATTTCGCAAGTTTTTCCTTTTCTCAGTATTTGCTGAATCATATAGTCTCTCTTTCCAAGAGGGAATGTAGTTCATAGTCACATTTGCTTTGAAATAATAAGTGAAAATTCTAGAGAAGTAAAGTTGGAAAGCTTGAACAGCTAGGCAGTGAGATATCGATGGGATGAATGCATAGCAAAAAGCAGGAAGAAATGCTCTGCAGGATCGCCACAGACTTTTGCGGATCTGTTGATTTTGTTAATGACTTATTCCTTATTTGTATAGGGCGGGGTGATAATCTGACACCGTTTCCACCCGAACCGTTGTTCACTAGTCATAGACCATCGCAGCTGAGATATCGATGCTTTGTTTCCTTGGTAACCGATACTATTCTTATCAAAGCTATTCAAAGCAAATACCAACACACACACGCATATAGAGTGAATAAGAATATCACGTAATCAGTGTATAACTGCATAAAATGCAGAATAATAATAATAATAATAATAATAATAATAATAATAATAATAATAATAATAATAATAATAAGAATAATAATATAATAATAACGTGAGGAAGTTTACAATAATGTAAGAGCAAAAAATACTGAATATGTGTATAGAACGAGAACTTTTGAGAACCTGGTCGATTCTTCTTATCAATCGAGCAAGCTCTCGATAAGTCTCGTATCATACACATATACACACACACACACACTCACACACACACACACACACACACATATATATATATATATATATATATATATATATATATATATATATATATATATATAGTATATATATATATATTATATATATATATATATATATATATATATATATATATATATATATATATATATATATATATATATATATATATATATAGAGAGAGAGAGAGAGAGAGAGAGAGAGAGAGAGAGATATATTTACAGTGACATTACTATGGATTTCCTCTTTAAATACAGAGTAACTTTTGAGAAAGGATTAGCATTCTGAGGCGCATCTGAGGAACAATCGCCTGTCGCTGTCGGAATCGATCGTGAGAGAGGACTCAAACAGCGCCGTCCATTACTGGATGGAAATGAATCAATTAGGATTCCTGTGACGGACCTGACATTGACTATCTAAATAGCTCTTGCCTGCTCGGCCAATTCCCTGCAAACAAGCGCACCATCATTCATCAACCATCAAGAGATCAGTCTGCAAACTGGGCGTTTCTGATACAAACCAAGGCTGCTTCTATTCTTATATTCTTCGTGACTTTGTTATTTTAAAGGGAGGACATAGAAAAAAAACGAGCAGTAAATGTATTAACTTTCTGTAAATGGACTGTTTCTGATTTCATTACTATTTCTAACGATAAATATTTCCAAATAAACAGCAAATATACTAATAGTAGGAAGGAACCCTTTTGTAAAGAGATCGTTTTGTGAGGGATAAGGAAACAGAAAATCTCAATCAGGAAAGGAAAAATAAATAACTGCCCCCTAGATTTTTTTTTTTTTTACTTACAGAGGCTATTATATTCAGTTTTCATTCACTGAGTTTTGTAAGGGTGGTATTTACATCCAAAGGATGTAATAGTAAAGTAAGTTATGCTATGGATATTTACAGAAACACGGACATAGAATGGTGGCATAGAACATAAAAAAGTAATGAAGTAGTGTTAAAACTACTCAACTCAGACGACATGAACAAACATAGACGCCTATTACATTATTATATCAATCGATTTATCTTTCTACAAATCTGCTTCGCTGTTATTTGTCTTGTCTTTTCCTTATAGATACCTATACTTATTTAATCAAATGCTAATAATACCACGAATAGAAAATAAAGAAATACATTGTTCGTGAAACATCTCTTTCCTATTCTATATAAAGCTGTATAAAGTACTTCGTTACTTCGATGATTTATACATAAAACATCTGATATAGAGAAAACAAGGATCAATATACGTTGGTAAATAAAAAAAAAATTTAAATAGTCTTCTCTTATTCTGGTAAGAAGCTCTGATAAGGCTAGCGTTGTCTATATTGCTTTGCAATGAACAAATATAGATTTTGAATATATTCCATATTCCTGAACTGCCAGAGAAAATCACAAATTACGATTATATGATTGCATAGCGGAGAGTCGAAGGAAGAAGAAATATTTCAATCCATAGGTAACATCACATACTGTTTTTATGTAAACCTTCCGTAGACTATATCTACGCAGATTGAAAGAAAATGTTGGCAATGGCAAGGGGATACTAGGTTATTGCCATTTATTGCGTGAAATATACTTAGACTTATTCGTGGGTGGTTATATTACTACTGTTAAAACTAATCCAAACTGAGGTTAGTGTGGGATGGTACTGTAATTTGTGTATGGCTATAAAGTTAAACGAGGCATTCCATTTGGGTAATGAAATCGTAGTAATCGCTCAATTCCCTCATAAACAAGCTGGAGATTTGCACTACATAAATGTCACTGAACACTTTGTTCACAGAGGCATGATTTTGACTATTCATTTGCCTCTGCACACGAAGGTAGATGAAGGCTGTGCATTCAAACAAGTTTGTATTTATGTCCTCCTTTGTCTCACAATACTCTGTTTTTTTCCATCTGTCCATCCGCCTGTGGTGTTTTTGTATGGTAACACTGCGTCCCGGGCTATAGACAGTTACATTCAGCTTACGTTTAACGATTATAATAATATCCCTATTTCGAATATTAACGGTGTAATTCGCATACATAAATTATTAAAACACTTTTCAGTTGCAAATGTACACCCAGATATCCTTTTATTTACCTAAAACTTACACATAGCGTAACTATCTAAAGCCCGGGACGCAGTGTTACCATACAAAAACACCACAGGCGGATGGACAGATGAAAAGAAACAGAGAATAGTTATGTATTAACATGGAATTAAATTAAATTTTCTGGCTTTTGCCTGTTACCTATGGGGGAGTGAACTCCTTTCAAAAGATCCGGATGTGGAACGAGGCTATTTTTATTTATGCATGATAGTACCAAACATAACACAGAGCAGATGGCGAAAGTTCCAATCTCATGGATCTTCCCAAAGCTCGAACCAAGTGGCCATTATTTATGCATACCTACATGGCTGGTCAAGGTCGTTATATCAACCTTGAGGGCTAATTGAGAGAGAGGGTGGGCCACTAGTCTAAAACGTGAAGCATTTTATCATATATCTATATATATATATATATATATATAGATATATATATATATATATATATATATATATATATATATATATATATAAAACGACAGCAGCTGACATGAAAAAAGTCTATTAGTCTTTTCTATAGAAAATCCTCTTAGCTGAAAAAGCACCAGCCAGTTTTAATTTTTTGTTGATTATTATTTGTAACGTTATCATATCAACATATACAAGATATGACGCTGAAGTAGACGCTCGGCAGAAGAATCCCTTTAAGCGAACACAACAGACGTCACCCAATCAGTTTGAAGTAAATACAAAGCCAAAAATAGTAACTCGTCGTCAGTCAGATTTAAATTGCTCGAGGGTCGTGCTGATCTTGGGAGTGCGCCAAGTAACTCGTGGTGAATATAAAGAGCTTTCCTCGCCCAATTTATTCAGGAGTAATTTATTCTATATTGATATTCAAAGAAAGCGAACAGAATGGGGCTGACATAAAAGAAGAGTATTCTGTATTGATAAGTCATCCTGTACCGGTATCCTTGCACTTTCTTTTTTTAATATCTGTTTAATTGTTACTTTCTTATTAATTTTCCCTTTTCACCGCAACAAGCGCAACAACAATATCAACAATAAAATCATCTTTAATCATCTTTATCATCTATTTCAATATGATAATAGTGCATAATATGGCAATATGTATAAAAAAATAAGCTAAATGTAGATACAGCAAAAAGAAGTGAATCATTTCCCATCCCATATTATGACGAAGACATTCTGCCCAGGCAGTCTCCCAGTATGTGATGACATCGTTGTTAGAAACAAGATTCACCGACGTGAATAAATCATTGATTGTACAATCAGAGCTTTGCCCTTGAAAGGATGATGGGACTTGAGGACTGGTGTGAGTGGCAACTGGAGCATAAAAATTCTCGAAATCTTAGTGT
>NC_087202.1:86975708-86995708 GCF_015104395.2 Macrobrachium nipponense | reverse complement strand
ATATATATATTATATATATACAATATATATATATATATAATATATATATATATATATATATATATATATATATATATTATATATATATATATATATATATATATATATATATATATTAATTATATATATATATATATATATATATATATATATATAATATATATATATATTATACAATAGTAGTATGTGAGTGTGTGTGCGTGCGTAAATACACCAGAAAGCTGTATTCCCTAACTGGACTGATTTCAGAGTAGAGAGAGGATAATGAACTGCTTGTACAGGCGAGTTTTGCAGCATTAGCAAGTTTCACACCAATACACAGATTGCTCATCAGCAGCGTGTTAGGCCCAGGCCCTTATCACGCACACTATCCCCTGGACTCTGTCTTGCATGAATTTTTTCCTTTCCTGAAAGGTTAAGCTCCCCTTTTGTTTTCTGAATGTTGAGGCACTCCTTTCCAATAACTCTTTCTTTGCACCTACACGGCAATTTTTAGGTCTTCTTCTGCTCATTCTATTTGAGATTTTGAATTGTGTGTTTTTCTTTTTAGTAAATTTTCCTCATCTATTCTCTCCACAAGGCTTGGACCATCTCTCAAGACTATGGCTTGTCTCTCAACTTCAACTTTTCAACAATTTCACATCGATAAGTTTCCCTCGAAAATGTAACAATTTTAGTAAATAGAAGTTCTGACTCCCAGATGTGCGGAAGCCTCTTAAGATTACTGACTGACATGTCATGGTGGTCACTGACTGCCCAGTACTCATAAGTTCCTACGATGGTTAATTTCGGTGAATATGAATACAGGTTGTCACAGACCGTATATGTGACATCATTCTAGTAATAGAAACAAAAATGCAAAATGCATAAACTGAAAGAACACAATGAACGAAAGCATACTATAAATTATTTTTATATATTTTCTTGAAATATTTTTAAACCAGATTGGGTATACTTAATACTACGTTCTTTCGTGTTATACTTTTCATTATAATAGAATTGTCCTATTTCCGTTTTGTACTATTTGTCAAGAATACAAAGCAGTTTAAAAAGTTATATTTCTTTAAACTAAACCAAACTGAAAAAAGCCCACGCTTAAACATGCCAGTAGCTTAAAACATTTTTATGTATATAATTACAATGTATCAAATACAACGTTAATTTTCATTTAACTCTTCAAATAACGGGTTTTTGTCAGAAATCTAAAAACCATGGAAATACGAAAGAATAACATTAAGGCACACGTTGAAAGCCATGGCTGGAACCCACATATTAATAATTCAACAGCAATTACTTCGGTTTAAGGGTTTAATCATTACAACAATTCTCCCATGAAACTGAAAAATATTTTTTACTTCTAATTTCGCATGGTAATTACTGCTCTTCAGAATTTATTGCAGCGAATTATCCATGCAGATAGAATCATTTCTTTATCATGAATTTTCTTTTTTCATGTTTGCAAACAAGAAAATTATGAATCATTATCCGGTATTCGGGCTCATAAATTAGCTTTTTTTTTAAAGATATGATTACATCCCAGATCAAATAAGTGAATTATACGCACTGATGTAAATTGCCAGTAATACTTTTAGCTGTCGTTTAAATATTTAGTTTACTTTATTTTATTTTATTTATTTATTTATTGTTTTTATTTTTGTTTTTAAGAAAAAAAAAGCTTAGTGAGAAATTCATCTCATTTTTGGTGCTAAAGTTTTTCGGGCCCACAGTTTGCAAAGCCTCCTGTGCCGACCTAACTTACAATGTGTTATTCAGCTCTATTAAGCTGACAACCTCGTGATTCCTGGATAATAAGTTTTCCTCTGCCACACCCTGTCATCTGTTCAGCACTTTCTATGTCTTCCTCTCCTCGTTCCTCCTGATGCTTTGGAATGATACACTTTTCACCAAAAATGTCCTCCATCATTCCCCTGCATGACTAAACAATCTCAAAACACTCTCACTCACTCTTGCACCTACACAAGCGTATTTATCAGTTCTTATGTTTCCCTTTTAGTTTCTAGTTGGACGAGTGGTTTTCGCACTTGGCTACCAATCCGGTGGTCCGAAATTCGATTCTCGGCTCTGCCAACGCGGCAACAGAGGAATTTATTTCTGGTGATAGAAATTAATTTTTCGATATAATGCGGTCCGGATCCCACAATAAGCTGTAGGTCCCTTTGCTAGATGACCAATTGGTTCCTAGCCACGTAAGAATATCTAATCCTTCGGGTCAGCCTTAGGAGAGGTCTTAACCAGCTCAGTGGTCTGGTAAAACTAAGATATACTTAACTTATATGTTTCCATATCCCTCACCTTTCATGACGCCAGACACGCTATGCACGTATTTCATCTAAAACAGTTTCAGTTTTGTTTTCTTTCATTCCAATTTAACATATACAGTTCACTTCGAATTAGGAGAGTTTGCACTACATACCCTGGTAGACCTTCCTCGCTTCGTATGTTCTTCCACTCATCTTTTGCGCATCCTCCTGACATCCGTTACATTTCTCCCACGTATTTATACCAGTCAGTCTCATCCATTGTCCCACCATCTGTGTTAACATTCATTGCTTCATTGTCCTGGCTTCCATTTACCCTTCCAGAAACAATGTAACTTTCATTAAATCTCAGCTTTCACCTCCTGCGAGCAATTTCATACTATTTCACTACTCTCCGCAGTTTCTCTTCACTATCCGCAATCCTTACTATATCATGGCAAACATCAACCATTTCAAAATCTATTTTTGATTCGTTCCCTTACCCCACAACTTTTTCCTTCCATCACCTCTTCTTTCTCAGAGTTCTCTCATCACTTCATCCGTACGGAATTTTACAGGTTCGGATTCGATACACCAGCAAGTCAGAATCTCCCGTCCTTATATTTAAAATAAGAAAAAAAGAACAATATTTCGATTCGATCAGAACATTTATTCGCTCACAACCATTTATCTTCTATGTCCTACAGCCTCAACACCTTACTCATTGCATCTCATCTATTCTATCATAAGCTTCGTTCTAAGCCCATTTATGGCATATGCAGTTTTTTTTCTTTTAGTTGCAAACTTCTATAACTGATTTAAAGGAAACACTTAGTCTAAAAACAAAAGCTCGTTCCTAGACAAACTCGTTCTGCGTTTATCCATCTTAATGTCTTCCATTTTGCTCTCTTATGGGAAAGTACTACCATATACCTTTCTTGTTAATTGTTAATATCTTTATTCTCATTAATGTTGTTCTTATTTTCTGCTGTTCCTGTTTATTTCTCTCTCTTTTCTCTCTCTCCTCTCTCTCGTCCTCTCTCAACTCTCCTCTCCTCGCTCTTTATATTATATATATATATATATATATATATATATATATTATAGTATATATATATCTATATATATAGATATTATACTGAGGATTGTGAGAAATAAACCATGAACAGCAGACAATACGAATATTAATGGAATAATGATTTATTTCCTTATCAATAAAGACATATTGGCCACATTTTTTCCTTTAATATATATATATATATATATATATAGATTATAATATATATATATAATATTTATATACTAATATATTATAAATTATGTATATTATCATTATATGATAATATTATATAATATATATATGTGTGTATGTGTATCGAAATGCTAACTGACGAGAATGGTTTATTCGAAGGCACTGAATT
This sequence comes from Macrobrachium nipponense, assembly GCF_015104395.2. Taxonomy (NCBI): domain Eukaryota; kingdom Metazoa; phylum Arthropoda; class Malacostraca; order Decapoda; family Palaemonidae; genus Macrobrachium; species Macrobrachium nipponense. The sequence goes on along the minus strand of NC_087202.1, from coordinate 86,992,029 downwards.
TCAATTTTACCAGGAAATCCATAGATTTACAAGCAGTGTAGTCTGTTTTTGTTCACGGTAATAGATCTGGTCTATAGCAAATATTTTAGTTTTTGCACCACCGCACGGTAATGAAGTAATCACTTTGGCAAATTCATTCCTAGTTTTTAGCTAGATTATTTCACATATGCAATGATTCGTTCTCCAACTATTCTGAAGCAGAGGCCAAAAAAAAACATTCATGGATGCCTCTTCTTCATTCCCTAAAGGAAAAATATGCTAGTTTGACTGTGCGTCGAAAGGTTTCCGAGGCATTTTATTGAAATTTTGTGATTGGAATTTGCGATGGATTCTGATGTAGATGCAAAACGTTTTTGTAAACTTGACTACGGGGTAATCGTTTTTCAACAAGAAGTCGGCATTCTTTTTTATTGAGAAAATCGCAGTTAACATACTTTCAAATCGGAATAACATCGCTAGTTATGATGCTATGACCTTACCTTACATTTCTTAAAATGAAGTTAATTCTATGTAAATTTTGAATAGATGAAGTACATTTTTTCCCCAATTCCCAAATTTATAATTGCAATGTGTTTAATCCCTAGGATATTATTAGTATTGTTACCTTACGTTGTAGACTAATAAAAAAAATTAATTCAAACGCACCGGCATTATTTTTTTCTTTTTCAAAAGAACATTCCAAATTTTCCTCGAGGTATTGTCACACAGGTAATCGTGTTTAATGTAAAAATATCCAAAAAATAATGTTACAGTAATTTAACTAATATCAATTATTATGGAGTAGCATAATCATAAATCCACAAAGATGTGAATGAATATTAACAATGAAAAGACTGACGAATAATGTAAAAATAAATTTTCATTGCACACATTTTCCCCCAAAATTATTATTGTAATAATTAGTTAATAAAAATCTTTAAACATGAAGCATGTTAATTCAAATCTTAACAAACCTCTTATTAGAGATTAATGATGAAGATTATATAGAATAATGTATGAAAATTAATCGTTAGTAGATGAAAAATCACGGAAAAAGATGGATAAGGGCAAAAATAGTTTTCCTCACCAAAAAGAGCGAAGTTCTAGTCTTGTTTTTTTATTGACGAGTAGTCAATTGCATTAATCCATAGATAGGCAAGAACCATCAACAAGGACCGGGGGATGCCGGCAATGTTGAAAAGACTACGCCACATTTGTCTTTTCTAGTAGACTGAACTTCACAGGAGAAAGAGTATATGGCAAGGTCTGCTAAAAGTCCATGGCGACACAGATACGGTCGTCGTCACGCAGTTTGGCAGCCTTCATAGCATTGAAAACCACAGATATTCTATCACTCTATACCTTTTGCTACTGTTCAAGGGGAGTGACATAATCGGCCAGCCTCCCATCAACAATGGCTTTCGTAGCCCGCTCGGAATCCGAACGCCGATGTCATAATGGACAGGAAATGTAATCTTCAGCTTCACCACGGTGACGTCAAATCAAGCGAAGCTTCGTACATTGCCTTGATACTAAGTTGGACTCTAAACTTGCCGTATCGGCGTATGTTATCAGATAGGTGGAACAAACTACCAGAAATTGTGTTCAGGATCGTGCCCCTCAGGTCTTCTATCGCGGTTCTTCCATAAAACTTCTCTCCATAGCAGCTATGATCCTTATAGAGGTTATTGCATGAATGGAGAGATTGACATCTTCGTAGGTTGTTTTTGCCCTTCAAAGTGTTAACAGAGTAGTAACTCAATGTTCACTTCTTGTTTTCCTCGATCTTAGGTCGCTTCTTTTGGATGGGTTCACTGCAATTTAATATTTCTTTGGGGATATGTTGTCTGCAAATTATAGCCCCCATTGGTCAATATGACATAAGGATCAAATTAAGTCCCTCAAAACCTGCTGTGGAAAAACACTCGCTCTTGCAGTCAAAGGGGGACAGACCTTCTTAGCTGGAATAGTTTTCTTAGTACCAGTTTTCCTAACAACGATTTAGTAGGACAGGCCAAGGTTTGTCAACTTTTACCAACATCAGCAGCAGTCTATGTTTCTGTTGTACCAAAGCTTTTCCTTCCATTTTCCTGCAATGCTGTTGATAGTAATGGAACTGGACGCAAATCCGATGAGGGGGGAGGGGGAGGTGGACGCACGCTCACTGGTATGGGTCTGCTAACTTCACTGGGGGATGGGTCATTATCTTCTGTATCACTGTCACTGTTATAGGGATTCACCAGTTTCTTTTCATACTACTTGTCTTCCTTTTACATTTTCTCTTTTCGTTTCTTTAATATCGCCTTTTTCCTCTTACCCCTCACACTGCCTTACACAATAACAACACTAAGATCTGTTACCAGCGACGGCTCATAATCAGCACTATCACCATCACCTAAACATCAAAGAACATCCAGATCTAGCTTCACCTTACCATGGAATCTACGGACACTTTTTATTCTGAGATGTATGATAATATTGCATCAGATCAGGTTAGGATAGATTGGGTTAAAATTATAATTTCAGGGTAATTTGGGTGTAGGGAACATAATGAGATTATTTTCAAGAAAATTCTATGGTTAGTTTCAAATATATGGCGTCCCGCTTTTTTCAGGGAAAGGTCCCGTCTCGGCTACATCTCGGCAAAATTCGGACCGGCCATATCGAAAACCTCCATATAATCTCATTATAGCGGTAATAGTACCGCTCGATGATTAAAAATACCGACGATAAAAGCGATAAAGTTGTTGTTAAACGGGGCAGTTACTTGTGTGAGATTGACAATAACAAGACTGCCGATTCGTTGGTCTGACGTTCGACCCCTTTACGTTAGTTTCGATGATAGAAATCCCTTATACCGGTTCTTCAAAAACATTGCGCATAGACTGACTGGCCTGCAGCAAGTGGTATAACATTATCTTCTGTGATGGAAATTCTTCATAAGGTGTCTCCAGAGCCATGGTGCATTGTCATTCGTCTTAAGAAAAAAAATATTGCATTAAAAGTGATTTCTGAACAAAAAGAAAGCTGCGAATAGCATTATTCTTTATGGTTATGGACGAAGATAGTAGTTATCTTGGCTGCCTCTTTCAATAAATGACGAATCCTTGCATGCACACCAAAACCAGCGATAACACAAGAAATAACAACTCTTGTTTGGCATGTTATTGCGGCTCTGTTCGCGTAATTATTAGAAAACATACCTGTAACTTGATCACAAATTTTTAAAAAACTTGGATCTTACTAAGGATACGAATGTATGGAGCACAGAGGAAAAGAGGATGTATAGAACAAATATTGTCATTAAGACTGTTAATAGATTTGGCTATCTTCAAGAAGAAAAAACTGTATATAATGTTTGTAGATTTCAGTAAAGCTTATGATCGAGTTCCCCGAAGAAAAATGATAAGTTATTTGAAGGAACTAGGATGTGGGAAAAGAATGTTGTCTGCAATTCAAGAGATGTACAGTAACACTAAAAATGTTTTAAGAACAGCTGTGATCGAAAGCTCTGTCGGTGTTCGGCAGGGAGCCCCCACTAGTTGTTTACTGTTTGTCATTTATATGGATAAAATGGTTAGGATGTTAAAAGATGCAATTCCAGTCGATGGTTTTTTGGGTAGTTTACATGTGCTTTTGTTGATGGATGACACAGTGATTGTTGCCACTTCTCGAGAAATGTGTATTAAAAAATTTGACATTATGATGAACTACTGTAATGAATATGGCATGCAGCTTAATGGTAAGAAGAGCAAATTTTTCGTGATAAACAAGAATGTAGGTGACCAGTTGCCAATAACAGCTCAAGGTCAAACTGTGAGTTACTGTGACCATTATCTCTTATTCTGGGAACTTGGTTACAGAATGACGGGAAGTTGGAAACTTGCCTCTCTTTACATCAGCCTAACTGGCAATCAACCTTAAACAAGTTCTCAATATTTTGTAACACGAATACCAAGATGCCATTCTATTTTAAGAAGAAAGTTTTTGAAGCAGCGGCGACTTCATCCTTGTTTTATGGGTCAGAAACATGGTTAACAAATGTATTACAAAAACCAATAAGTAATTACAATCACTTAGTCAAAAGTTTGCTAGATGTGAGGGTAAATACCTGTACAGATTTGTGTTTGGTTGAGTCTGGGATACCCCAGCGAAATTCATTGTGGCCAAAACGGAAACGTTTTCTTATGTCAAAGTTGTCTGACCCTGATATGGATGAGCCTTTCATATTGTATATGGAATGTGTAGGGATGCAGATTCCCCTGGGTACAGATTTATTCAAATTCCCTAACCTTTAATGACCAAATTGACCCACTAGACGACATCGTATCATCAATTAGAAATAGACCAACTTCAGCAACTAAATATGTTACTTACAGAAGCAAACTGAATCCCAACTTGGAAGTTCATAGATTATATACCGATAAATTATATGTCGCTGATTACATTCGCGTAGCTTTCAGTCGCTTACGGTTAATGTCCCATAACCTTTGTATAGAAACGGGTAGGTGGAGCCGAACTCCTCCAGAGTTAAGGGTGTGTGCCTGTGATAATAGCTCTATTCAGGACGAGTCACACGCTCTCATCAATTGTCCTCTGTCAATGCCGTGTAGACATAAATATCCAAACTTAAGTTACGAGTCTTTGAATACTTTATTAAATGAAAGTAATTATATTACTGATTTGTGTGCATATGTTTATGAAGTTCTTCTTAGTTATAAATAATATGCGTCTTTGTCTTCTGTTTTATGTTTTTTTTTTTTCTCAAGTAGGTTTTTTCTCTCTTTTGCAAGCGTTGTGTTTGAGACTTATTAACAATTAAAATTAAAAGCCAAGGTTTATAGGTGGATATGTTTTTTCTTTACTTTTTCGTGTATATGATATTATGTGCTGATGTAATGTGTACTTGATGTTTGTATTTTTTTTGTCATCTTATGGGCCTTGTACTTACAGAAAAAAGAAGAGATAGCTATCTACTCTGTATTTTTTTGTATTGTATCTTTTTTGGGACAAGTTTGTACTTATATTTTGTATATCTTGTCAATAAAAATAACTAACTAACTAACTATCAGTAAATCCAATCATCTGACAGATTTCATAAAATTCATCAAACGTTTTCTTGATGTCTTTTCAAATGTCGGCGGTCAAACCCAAAATATGAGTGAAATCAGTCGGTTGAACATGGATACTAAATTTCCTAAAAATAGGTATTTCGTTTATAAATAATCACCAAATCAAAAGCATTTCTCCTGTATTGTTGTATTTCACAATAATTCCAAAAAAAAAGAAAAAAAAAACAGAAAATAAAAATAATTATGAGCAACTGATTTAAACTGACTGTGTGAGCCCAACTCCGGCCCACGGACGAACTCCTTGGATTCCTTAGGTCTGTCGGAAGTTTCGGTAATTTTCATAGGGAATGAGCCAACGGGCTCGATCATTATTTGCGGCAACCCGCCAACCCTCTAGGGCGTAACCAACCCAGTGCTGTGGTGCAGTGAATGTTCTAAGTCCACCTTTTACATTTTCGTTTACCTTACTGATAACTATTTCCACTTTGAACAGACTCTTGAGCTCTGTATGAAATTTCAGTCAACTAAATTTGATATTTTCTATACCGATTTCGCCCGGAAATAACTTATGTCAAGAAACAACGATCCATAAGTCACAACACGTATTTTGATTCCGAGGTGAATGATATGTATTTTTTATTTATTCTCTCATAAAAAGAAAATGAAAATATCTAATGCAATATTTCTAAAATGAATGAAAATAAATGAAAAAATTTCTCGGAAAAAAAAAAAAAAACACGCACCGGACAGATGTATTCTATTATTGCACCAGCCCCGGTTTTTTTGCCATGTCCCTAGGTTAGGATAAGTTAGGTTGAGTGAGGTTAGATTCTTAATCAACTCCAAGTGGTAATTTGGGTGTGGGAAATATAATGAGATTATTTTCCAGGAGATTCTATTGTTAGTTTTTAAGATATGGCGTCCCGCTTTTTCAGGGAATTTCCAGCACTCGCAGGCAAGAATAATCGCACCTGGACCCACTTACTAGTAATTCCACTGCGGTTACTAACGCCGGAAGGTGTACGCATTATAACAATTCTCGTATGAAACTGGGAAATATATTTACTTGTAATTTTACAAGATAATTTCTGCTCCACAGAATTTATTGAAGAGAGTTGTCCAAGCAAGGAGAGTAATTTCCTTCTAATGGAGTTTTTATATATTAACGAAGAAATAACAATGAACATGGAAGAGGGAATGCTATAAAATTGTGGAGCTGTTTTGGCTTTACTGTCTAAAACGCGTTATAATAATGTTTAATCATCGACAAAATATAGATATTCTACTTTAATTCTTCAAGTCAGTTATTTAATGGTATCTTTATTTTATTTTAGCTACGCTACAATCAGCTTTTGCATCAAAATTTCCCTGTTAACTCTTGCGTCTTCCATTTCATCTCAGATACCGGTATTGTTATTAATTTGGTTTCTGTTATTGTTATTACTATTGTTGTCGATCATGATACTCGTTGAAGGCGATCCAAAACAAATATATACTAAGTAAACAACAGAATGAGTTCATGCATACCAACAACAGTATCTTTACTTATAAAAGTAATACTACTGAAAAAGGATGGGTGCAAATAGAATTGAACTGCGATTGAATGGTTAAAAACATTGAAAATGTAAACGAAAAACTTTTATCAAAAGATAAGTCATTGAATTAGGAGCCGTTTATCGCATTGATGAATAAGAATGTAAAATTCATGTCATGAATAATATTACTGAAAATGGGTTATGCATACTAATTCTGAATGACTTTGAAACCACAAACAGTTTAGTAATATCAATTCCCCCTTATTCAAGAATTAAATTTTTTTTTCCTTGTGTCATTCATTTTTCAAGATGCAAGTCAAAATTTATCCTATGCCTTCTTTTCCTCTTCTTATTCACGTTTCTTCGGACCTGGACTAGTTATGAAAACCAGAAACAAAGTTCAAGAGTCTCACCTAATTAGGATCCCAAACCTTCTTCTTCTCTTCTTATTCACGTTTCTTCGGACCTGGACTAGTTAAACAAACCAAAAACAAAGCTAAAGAGTCTCACCCAATTAAAAAAAAAAGGAATTATAATAAAATAATTCTACAAACAGGTACTAATTTTGCTTTCGAAATATAATTTTTCCCATTTTCATTCAAAACTGTTGAGTTGGAGCGCGTCAAGATTAGCGAACCCACTATTTTTCAAGACAATATTATACCACTTTGATATATGTATACATGATTTAGATGTATTATATCTATTATATATAATAAAATATATAGTTAAAATTATAATATATACTATATATATATAAGGATTTTAATATAATTAAATTATTATTAAATTTATATATATACTATACTATATACAATACATATATATGATATTAGTATAAATATAATTATTACATATATTATTACATACCTACATAGTATTATTATACATATATATATATATGTATGTATTAATAAATTATTACCATTATTATATTATAATATATCATATATTATATATATAGATAGATAGATATATACATCTAAATCATGTATACATATATCAAAGTGGTATAATATTGTCTTGAAAAATAGTGGGTTCGCTAATCTTGACATGCTCCAACTCAACAGTTTTGAATGAAAATGGGAAAAATTATATTTCGAAAACAAAATTAGTACCTGTTTGTAGAATTCTTTTATTATAATTCCTTTTTTTTTTTTAATTAGGTGAGACTCTTGAACTTTGTTTTTGGTTTTTTTAACTAGTCCAGGTCCGAAGAAACGTGTATCGTTCTGGCTACATACTTGGTCAGTCAGTATGATGGAATGGGTTATGGGAACAGTGTTTGCCCCTCGGGCAAGTGTGGACAGGGCCTTACAATTTTTGCCAGTTGTTTTAGTTTTATGTGAGCAAAATAATTGACTGAACCCAATAATTGACTGAAAGTGAAACGATCGATGGCATGCTTGGTCACGTAAAGTACATTTTCTTATAAAGAGTTTCTTTTGTTAAGATGATATATATATATATCATATAATATATATATATATATATATATATATATATATATATATATATATATATATATATATATATATATATATATCATCTTAACAAAAGAGACTCTTGATTAGTAAATGTACTTTACGTGACCAAGCATGCCATCGATCGTTTCACTTTCAGTCAATTATTGGGTTCAGTCAATTATTTTGCTCACATAAAACTAAAACAACTGGCAAAAATTGTAAGGCCCTGTCCACACTTGCCCGAGGGGCAAACACTGTTCCCATAACCCATTCCATTATACTGACTTATCAAGTATGTAGTCAGAACGATACGATTGTCTGGTAATACTGCTCCAGAAGCGGAAGAAAATATAAATCCTAAGCTTTCAGCATAATGCTGGCGGTTTTTTAAATAAGTTTTTAAGAAAATAGACTTTAGCACCCGAAATTTGCCATTGGGATAATATTAAGCAACGAGAGCTACATGTTAAATGTCAGAATGGTCTTACATAAGTAAACAGGGCTTTAAGGAACTTTTTCAGTCGTAAATGTTGACTTGGAAATGTATCACTGCATTTCAAAACGAGAGCGACACAAGTAAATCTTCATTATTAGGAAACTTCCTAGTACTGAGACCGGGATGGTTCATCCCTGCCAGCCGTTCACCTCAGTGAGTGAGTGAAGAATGTCGCGTGTAATGCAAATAAAGTATGCTGGCTTTTGCTGAAAAATTCGACCATTTCCTCTTGAAATAAAATAATAAAATAAAAGGACAGCAAAGTGTAAATGTGAGGATGTGACGATGATTTATTAGTGGTCAGTAGTAACCTTTTTCAATCAAGTCCATTACAGTAAGATACATATTTGCAGTCTACTCCTTTTTGGTATATTACACAATCTTAAAGAGAGAGAGAGAGAGAGAGAGAGAGAGAGAGAGAAGAGAGAGAGAGAGAGAGGGAGAGAATAGGCTTTTAAAAATAATGCAGTTTTGCCCGGGAAGACGTCTGCGTAAGGGCACAGAAAGGAAATGGAAGCAACAGAATCTTACAAATTGCATCAATCTGTTCACGGGATTCCATTTCAGGAGGAGGAAGACTACCCTTCTGAAGAGAGAGAGAGAGAGAGAGAGAGAGAGAGAGAGAGAGAGAGAGAGAGAGAGATATGTGGGCTGAATCTTTCCATGATGAAATACTACCTACTTCATAAATGCACTCATTAGATAAAAAAAAATCTTATTCATTATAGCTTTGGAATAATAATAATAATAGCCGTTATCATTACAAGCTAAACTACAGGATTACAACAACCCGAAGAGCCACAATAGGGAAAGTACCAGAGAACAGAAAAGGAAATAAAGAAAAAATATGGATGAGGAAGAGCAAACAAAATCATTGAGATAAATAAAAACATATAATTTTATAGCAAAGTAAAATAACATACACAAATAGCAAATAAACAGTGAAGTGAGGATCATATCAGCCTGCTCAACAAATATTCATTTGCACAAACTTTGTCGAATTAGGAAGATCAATCCACACCGTTCCATCACAACAAAAAATAAATCTAAAAACTGTGACAATGGGCATCAGAAGAAAAGACAAGACTATTAGAATTACAAGGACTTCAAGTACCAGTTGGTAGGTTGAATAATCCGGGAAGATATGAATGCAAAGAATGATCGGAATTATTCAGTATATATACCGCATGCACAATGAGGTAGCTGATCGAAGTGCAATAGGTTAGTAACAAGATTAATAATAAAACATTTTATCATTACTCAACTTTTCGTTCAACTTAAGACGCACGGCAGCTGCTTAAGACCGAACAGGGAATTTCCTCTGGATAAAAAGGCCTCCAAAATCTTAGAAAGTCTCCCTCAGTATGCAAATTTTGAGAAACTGAAATAGGTAGAGCTACATTTCTCAAGTGTGAATGTCCCATCAAGAATGCCTCTAGATTCCTGAATGAGATGCTTGTAGTTCAGAAATTGTCTATTCAAAGATGTGGGTGGGTGAGATCATGCCTTTTGAGTTCGCAAACCCACAAGAATAAAGGTCGAGTGATAGATTCTTAATTTCACAGGTCCGAATAGGTAGTCACTTCAGCTTCAGGAAATAATATCATGAGGCATTTTGAGTTTCTCATAGCTCTGCTTGCCGTCGGACACAGCAGCCAAAAATGTTTCCTTTTGCTTTGGGAGGTGAGTGAAAAAGCCATCCGGTTTAGGCTAAGAGGGAAATGTTGAATCTAATTTACAAAATACATTCTTGAGAGTGAGTAGTCTGCCACTTTTAGCTGAATGAGTTTCTCATATAGTTAAACTGCATTCATTTTCAGATGAAGCGTACCCTCTGAACGAGAACACTTAGTTGGAATAATTATTCAACATCAAAATAGAACTATTTCTTTACCCAAAGATTATGCCGCTCCTGTTTCGTTGTCTGTAATGATAAAACTCAACAAACGAGAAGGAATCCTCCTATTTAATATATTGACAAAATGACCAATCAAAGGAACTACAAGCTTAACTTCCTGATACAACCGCTACCAATCTCTTTGTGATTATATATAACTGGCAAGAATACTACGCATCAGACACCTAGCTTGGTTTTAATCATTAAGAAACTAACTCATGACCAGAAGTTCCAGTTAGGAGCCCCACAGTAGTCTACGTACTAGCACATCAGAGGAATCGGTGAATACTAGTTCAAAGCAATTACTTGAACTTGCACGTGACCTCATCAATAATTTGCTCACAGCCACATCCTCTGGCCATGGAAATCATAGAGGATTCAGAATTCATCATCTGACTATTGTTATAACTACTCGGGCCGCTGCCTTGACTATCAAATTAACATTCTACTTCAAACTAAGAACCATTGGTTCACTCATCACACACACACACACTCACACACACACCTATTGCATGTCTTTTTGCTTTGTACTTCCGTGGTCTTGGAATCTTTTACAGCCTCTGTCTAGCAACTCACCGCCCTGCCGAAATTGGAGCGGGCATCTGACCTGGAAGCGACCTAGATCTCCCTCACTCGCTGCCAGACTGTCCTCTTGGAAAGAAGTGTTATGTATGCCATCATTTCGGCCCTACTGAGACAAGAAGATGCATCAAGCCTAAGCTATGCACCACAAGGAACAGAGAACTCCAAGAGAGGACGGCAAACAAGGAACGAGTTTTGTCAGAATCCAACGGCCTCCATCCCTCAGCCCTTTGGCTCCTTGAATACCTACTACTATAGTTCTCCAACACTCCCTTAAGAAGCAAGTAATATCCTTTCAGTTTCCCCATTTGGCACTGGCTAATCTCAAGAGAAACGTAAGTAATCCTCTAAGAGAAATTTGTGATTCCTTATTGTGTTACAACTCAACCACCATCTTGAAGAGAGTTGCGTCCATCTAACTTTATCCGAGAATATCTATCTAATCCCTAGTCTATCAGTCACTCAAGGCCGCATAAAGCCTTTATCATTTTGTGCATGACTCTATCGCTCCTAATTCATGCAATTTTCCATTTACAAGGGTGTGTTTTTGGTAGCTGTTCTCCGCCATGCTGTTTTATCACTGCACAAGCTTTCCAGGAGAATGGCCTAATAACCATTTCTCAGCCTATATCTGTAAATTTTGTCCTCTTGGTTATTTTGATTGGTTTAGTGTAAATAAATTGATTGTTGCCTGAGTCTATTTTATGTCTCAGTAGTATACCTAATCTCACCCTCTACCTTTGTTTAGTCTATGAATACTGACGGGTTGACACAAGGTCCTTTAGTTGTAAAGTAAAACTGTCAAAGCCGTCAATAATCATAACACTATGGAGAACACTCAAATCGCCAATGAACGCAAGAAAGGTCTTACTTTTATTTCGTCTGTATTTTAAGCTTGGTAGTGATAGTAGTAACATAAGATGACACATTTCATGGAAACCTGATCGTTGTAATAAGTGTCAGGGTTCGGAAAAAAACTTGAAGCCTCGTTGTTTATTGACGCGTTTCAACTGTTACTATAAATGTTATTATCATTCACAAGCATACAGAAAAAAATAAGAAAAACATACGCAATGCATACAAGGGCTAATAATAATGACATAAGATATTAAAAAGTCTTAAGATAATTTTCTTCATTATCAATCTAGATACATTTCACAAATGGTCTCATCATCTAATGACGTTTAGTTAAGGAACTTTCAGTTGATTTAAATGTTCCCATGATTCCAATGTTTGAGTCAATTAGAATTCAGATAACGGTGTCTCATTAAACATTATCTCCTCAGTAAATTTATTTCTAGTTAGATCATGTACACAATTATTTTTTGACTTTTTAATATCTTTTGGGATTCTACTTTTTATGCTTCAAATATCACATCGCGTTTATCCACGTTTCTTATTAACCTTTGTACATATTTAATCTTATCCGATACTTTCACAGGATTAATATCACTTTCTGGCTTCTCTCTCTCTCTCTCTCTCTCTCTCTCCTCTCTCTCTTTTCTCTCTCTCTCTCATCCCGGCTACTAAGAAGCAAGAGCCCGTGCTGGCACAAGACCGAGTTCATTCGTTTTATAATGAAGAGACTAAGACGAGCAGAAATACCCAACCTGATATATCTGAGGATGCCTCTTCACATGATGGAAGTCTAGAGAGAGAGAGAGAGAGAGAGAATAACAACGGATGCAGAGATTAAAATGACATTGTTTTTCTTTCGTTAAATATCTATAAACCTTAGGAGTGGTTTCCATTATATGCGATGTTGACAGACTGATGTCAACAACGCTGCCATATATGCACAGAGATGAAAGCCTAACTTTAATTAAAAGAATGTCATGATTTTAGCCTGATGTGAATTTTATGGCTTTCGAACAGCACAAGAGAAATCCTAATCTTTAGATTTAACACACCGGAGGTGAAATTAAAAGATTAAAAAGGGGTTATTTTATTCAAAATACCCTTCCCACTCTAATAGTACATGTTCTGGCCAAGGTGTATATGTCTGTATGTCTGTTCCATCTTTTTAATCTGTAGCCTTTATATAACGGTCATCTTTATAAATCTTTGGCAAAATACAGCTTAATTTAACAACAATAATAGTGAATTTCGATATTTGTTTACTTGCAAATATATATCCTTATCCTCGACCGTGATACAGTGATTATAATGATCTTTTCACTTGTTTCTCTGATGGGCCTATTGTTTAACATGTTCAAATTACCAACAATACAACTCTCCACCTTCATATATGTACTCTTATATATACTATATATATATATTATATATATATATATATATATATATATATATATATATATCTATAATATATATGTATGTATATATATACATATATAGATATATAGGATATATATAATATACATAATATATATATAATAGATCATAGATAGAATATATAGATATAGATATATATATATATATATAATATATATATATATATAATATATATATATATATATATATATTGTCACAAATATACGCTGTCTCGTCTTTCCAGTCTTTGAACATAGAGTCCAATTTCATTTATTGACCACCAGTGATAGGAATGAATGTGTAAAATAAGCTAGATGGATAGATATGTTTTGTTCTTGTAGTTTTTGCTGAAGTGACTCTGATCAGGGAGACAGTTCAAGTTGTTTGATAGAGTGATACCCTTTAATAAACTTCAATATATTTTTGATAACTCACATTGCTGATAATTATGTTTAAGGAATCATTGTTACCTTTTAGAGTAAGCAGCCATGTTTTTATTTGTTATGAGAGTTCAGCTATCTGGCTGTAGTGAGGTTATTCTAGGATGGGTAAGTGTATAACCAGATATTTGGGAATATGAATATACATGTATATATATATATATATATATAGATATATATATAATATATATATATTATATATATATATATATATATTTTTAATATATATATAAATGCATGTGAATTTTTGCTGCTGTATTGCTTAGTTCTTAATTAGTCAGAAAATTTTCAATTTGACCAGGAGAGAGGGAGACCCACTGTATATGGAGTGACACAATATTTTTAGGGAGTGTTCAGCTGTACCCTTCCAAGGGTCGGCACTTAAAAAGAGTCTGGTAAGGGAAAAAGCCTGGAAGAGATCACTGTTCCATTCTAGCTAAGCTCCAAACCTAATTAACCCCACTTTGTATTTTCAAATTACTGGTGAAAGATCTTCTCTCGTTAATCTGCAGGTACTCGCTCGCTTCGTCACCACGAGCCATGCCTCTAGCACATTTTCTGCCATAAAAAGGGCAAGTCACCAGATATCGACAGTCAGCCCACCTGGGGTATCATGCAAATGGTCCACAGGGTCCTTATTTTAGTGTGAGGCAATACATATTCTCGTGAAACGCCAAACCCTTTCACTGTCACGTTCAACTTCAGGTTAAAGAAGAACAGTAACCCTTTTAATTGTCTGTTATCATCTGATACATTCATAGTAATGGTCAACTTAATGAGGATTTGTTGGAATTTATCCATGCCAGAGAAGTGACAGCAGCAGGATTATTTGAATCTCTCAAGTCGGTATGTGACAAATTTCAGTAGGAAATGACTAATATTCGTGGAAAGGGATACAATGGGTGTTCAGTATGTCTGGATGCTTTTCAGTTCAAGCTTGAGTGAGGGAGATCTTTGATTCAGAATATTTCGTGCACTGTTATGCACATCGACTTAATCTGGTCATTGTTGACATGTGTTCAAAATACACAACACTTCGAAACTTTTTTTGGGATGGTGCAAAGAGTTAATGCTTTTGTTGAGGGCTCTACAAAACAACATGCAGCCTTCAAAGTAGTACGAGACCAGATCATTTCAGAAGCTGAGAGGGAGGAAGAATCAAATTATGCTGAAATTGGCAGCAAAATTTTGCATTCGCTGTCCATGACACTGATTTTAGAGATCGGTAAGAAGAGATCTGATGAACAGTTCGAAGAGTACTGGCATCTGGCTACCACAATGGCCAATTCAATTGATGCTGAATTCATTGAAAAACGTCCCAGGAAGACATCAAAGATATTGGTTGAGAATGAGCCGAATGAAACAATACTGGTTAGCAAATAAAAAGAATAAAAATAAATGTCTTTTTTGAAACGGTCGATCTATTTTTTTCTGCACTGAGAAGCAGGTTCCATTCTGATTTAATACCTCTTCTCACCTCAACTGACCGCCTGCAGAATCCTTCCATAACAAAAACTGACAAGATTGCGAAGCCGAGGTCATTTTACCCAAAGGATCTCAGCGAAGAAATTGTTTTAGAATGCAAGCTATTTTTCAAAGCATTCTCATCATCAGATGAATTAAGGTCATCTCAAGGCATCCATGAAATCTATTTGCATATGGTGGAAAATAAAATATTGGAGCGTTATCTGAATTTTGCATGAGCATATCAGTTGGTGCTAATCATACCAGTGTCATCTTGCTCATGTGAGAGGTTATTCTCTTCCCTCAAGTTTATTCAGAGATCTTTGAGAAGCACAATGAGTCAGACTTGCCTGAGTGACCTTATGGTCTTGCCAGTTCAAACTGAAAAACTACAATCACAAGATCTTTAGAAGGTAGTGAACACATTCTGGAACAATACTTCTATATGTTAGGAGGTGTTGGTGTTTCTTTGCGGACTTATAAATTATTGATTTATGATTTCTCATCAGAAATTCAGCAATAATATTTACAATTTAATGTGTGTGTATCGGCACCAGGTTCGGTGTACAACAGTAATTTGTGGATGTGCAAAGAAAATTTCAACAACATTGTAATTATGTTCATGTCAAAATTGGGAAACTAGAAATAATCTGCAATTATACTTTGTATACAATTTCTCTATGTGGTTATGAAAATTCATGTAAAACTTACGACACAATGTTAAGTTTTCTCCTACGAATCGACTCAAGTTATCTTATCTTCCCCTGGTCAATTAGGAGGGCTTGGGCCCTACCAAATTTTGCCATAGCATGAAACCCCTGCCGAAGGCCCTCTCCATTTGAGCATCGAGCCACGAGCCAGGTAGGCTCCTCACTTTACCATACACTCGGAGGACTTTGGCCTTTGAACCAGATGTCATCACAAGATAGTTCAGATCTACCTCGGCGGGAAAATCTTCTATACAAGCATCACTAAGACGCAAAGTACGGTATGTCCTGGGATTCGAGGGTTAGTTCTAATTCAGTGTAACATTTTCATTTAGCTCGATACCTTTCTCTCACAGTTCATAATCTAATTCAATCCCTTTTCCTAACATGTTGGCAAAAGTTATTCATCAGT
>NC_087202.1:86950708-86973208 GCF_015104395.2 Macrobrachium nipponense | reverse complement strand
TGAAAATTTTGCTATTCAGCGTGTAGATTGAAGAGTGAAATTTTCAATAGCTGTATTCGTAACCAAGATCTGCAGCTCAGTAAGTCTAAAAATAACCGACTTACTACCAGCCTCCCTTTACATTAGTCACGACTGATTGGTAACTTTGAACGATGATGATATTCTTTGCTAAAGTTCACACCAAGCTGCCTTTTTCGCATCTTGAAAGTCAAACATTCAGCAGATTGTTTTAACAAAAGTCGCGTTCTGCTTTCCCCATAAAAGAGAATAATAAGACTTCCAACTAGAACATATCAGTTCACAACACCTCACCTGCCTCCGACTACGTACTAGCACTGGGTACAAAAATACACACAGACAGGCATCCCAAAAATTAACCCGAGTCACGTACAACGGAACGAAACAACCTACATCCAGTCTGTAATATCCTACGTTCTCTTTATTCCCAAATGATGTCCCAGCGGCGTCATTTGCCAGGTATTACGTTCCTGTCTAAATATGATCTAATATGAAGCTGAAAATGTTTCAATAAAATTTCAGTTACCAATACCTTGTTTCAGATTTGTGATGTAACTAAGAAAAAAATGAATTCAGGTGATATTATACACATGCATTTAGGTACACACACACACACACACTATATATATATATATATATATATATATATATAATATATACATATATATATATATATCGAAATAAAACTATATATGATGTATGTGTGCATGCGCTTGTGCAAAACACCCTCACACACCAAATCCTTGGACGTGCACGCACCTATGCACACAAACACAGGCAATAAACGGCCACGCGCTGTGTGCCTATATAAACACACACATATAAATATGTGTGTGCGAGTATGTATATGTATATATTAGGCACACATGCGTGTGTGTGTATATTCCTGTGTTTTGTGTGCATAGGTGCGTGCACGTCCAAGGATTAGTGTGTGAGGGTGTTTTGCACAAGCGCATGCACACATACATCATATATCGATATATATATATATTATATATATATCTATATATATATATATATATATGTGTGTGTGTGTGTGTGTGTGTGTGTGTGTGTGTGTGTACCTAAATGCATGTGTATAATATCACCTGAATTCATTTTTTTCTTAGTTACATCACAAATCTGAAACAAGGTATTGGTAACTGAAATTTTATGAAACATTTTCAGCTTCATTTTAGATAATATTTAGACAGGAACGTAATACCTGGCAAATGACGTCGGCTGGGACATCATTTGGGAATAAAGAGAACGTAGGACATTACAGACTGGATGTAGGTTGTTTTGTTTCGTTGTACGTAAATAGGATTTGTCAATTGAGCTTCGAATGAATGATTCTTGCCGTTAATGTTCTGCGGTTTTTTAGTAGTGAAGAGATGAGACATTGGTAAAAAACATTTATATTAATATATATATATATATATATATATATATTCAATATATATATATATATATATATATATCCTAAATATGGATATATATTATATGATTATTTCTAATATATATATATATAGATATAACTATTATATATATATATATATATATAAGTCATATCACAGGGGTTTCCGTGATGGTTCATATACAGTATATCGAGTACAATCCATCCTTTAACCTATCTAATTCGCTCTACCTCGGAATTAATAGTAGTTTTTCATAATATGCTTACAACCGAAGGGGAATTTTTTCTCGATAATTAGATATTTGCCTGGACCAGGGCGCGAACCTATGGATCCCTTTCAAACCCAGGAACGTCGGGCTACGTGCTGTCAAAAGCACTACAAACACTACCGGAGTCGAGGTGGGTTGATGTTGTCTCCAAACCAACTAATTACCTGCGCGCGAAAGGTATATGAGGGTGAGAGGCGACATGAACTTTTAACCTCTCACGGTGGTGTAGTAGGAAAAGCTTCACTGACGTTCCTGGGTTTGAAAGGATCCATAGGTTCGCGCCCTGGTCCAGGTAAAATCTATTATCGAGAAAAAATTCCCCTTCGGTTAAGCATATATGAAAATATATTAATTCCGAGGTAGAGCGAATTAGATATTAAACGACATTGTAGCTCGATATATATATATATAATTATATATATATATATATATATTATAATATATATATATATATATATATATATTGAGAACAATCACCTTAGTCACTCTGATCCATATCAATACATTTTCACTTTTTTTTTAAATTGTATTCTCTTTCAAAATTAACCTTATACTTCGCACATTTCAAATGTTGCTTCCATGGCCATTTTTCTACCCTTCCAAATATTCCTTGCTGCATCTTATGTTTGATTCATCTCTTCTTCGTGGCGTCATTTCACAGACGCCAAAACTAATCACTGTCATTCTTGCTTCGTCCATCCGAATCGACATCCATTTCTCTATTTTCCCGGCGTCTAGAGAGGCTCCTGGCTTGCACTTACAAAAACCTCCAAATGTTTTTACCAATGTCTCATCTCTTCACTACTAAAAAACCGCAGAACTTTAACGGCAAGAATCATTCATTCGAAGCTCGATTGACAAATCCTATTTATTTTCCAGCAACGTTTTCAAAAGGAATTCCTGAACTTTCTCCAGCTTCTCCTGGTATTTAACCCTTAAATCAAAAGTAAGAGGTTGGGTCTGTTCTGCATCGCTTTTATTATACAACAGAACCATTCTTATTCAAGGTGAATCCTCTCAATCCTTTCTCTTCCTTGGAGCTGACTTTGGCCAGCCATCGTAATGAACCATTCTCTTTATAATTCTCCAACCCTATTTCTATTTCTGAACCTCTTAATGACCAGTCATACACTGACAGTCTTAAACTTACTTTTCCACTTTTCATCATGCAAACACAGCAATACACATACATACACATACATAAACCCACACCCACCTACACAAATATACACGGAGAATAAAAAAATATTCACGCGTACTGGAGCAGTGCACACTTATTGAGCACGTGATGGAGGTTGATGACTCGTATGTTACTATCAGTTGGTCATCATATTGCTCATTAGATATTTTTAGTTATGTCATTTACATACCATGGCTATCCCTTCATCAATGGCGTCATCATCATTTCCATTCATAGCGTAATGATTTCTGGTCCCTTACTTTTCATATATTCATTGACAATAGGGAACTCTTACCTCATATATTATATATTAGATATATATATATATATATATATATATGATTATATATACATATATATATATATATATATTATATATATATAGTATATATATAGTAGCTACTGATCTGACTCAAAGCTGCCTAATGGTAATAATGACAATAGTTCCTATTTTCAGGTAATATTCTTCATCAGCAGGAAATCGTTAACCTTGTGTGGCAAAACCTACGTAGTATTTTAACCTATACTAAAACTAGCAGAGAGAAAACTAATCGTGATCTGGAAGGGCAGTCGGTGGAATTAGGTTCCTTTCTCTCTCTCTCTCTCTCTCTCTCTCTCTCTCTCTCTCTCTCTCTCTCTCTCTCTCGTGTATGGTTGTAGATTGACAATATGAAAAAGTGCAAACCAGAGGCAGTTAATATTATGATTGCAACTGCATATTAATCGCTTTGTTTGGCTTATACGTAATTATTGTTGTTTATCGTGCGGTGATTATCAAATTTCAGCCCACCAAAACGCATTTTGGCCAGGTCATTGGCCGCATGTTTGAAGGCGACACCTTGTCCAGAAAATTGCCAAGCGTCTCCTCAGTGTTCTCAAGAGTGACCGTCTTAAGATAGGCTTGAGGGATTTCTCACCGACCATGCAAATTTATATACTGTGCCGGTCATGAGCCTTCCTCCTCACTGAGGGTGACTGACTGTACTCTTGCCTTTATCGATGAGTTTGTCACATCAGGATAGGAAAAGATTCTTATCACCAATGTTTCATAGAGGTCTCAAGGAATATTCTTTCAAGGGATTATTCTTCCTTGACCTTTTCGTCACTCAACACATTTTGAGCTAAAAGTACTTGAGGGTTGATTGCACCAGTTTATCGTCTGCCATCTCCATTCCTAGCAACTGAAAAACTTAATTTTCCTAACAGGTTTATCAAGCTGTTTTGTTAGCCTTTATTTATTATGCATTGTTATATCCAGCATGAACTTTGTTGACGGATTTCCAGTTACTACAGTGTGCAAATTTCCTGTTACGTGCACCGATATTATTCTATACTTATTTGTTTATTAACTTACTTTCCTGCTGTTTATACATTTTTAGTTGTCTGTAAAAGAAAACCATTGAGATGGCTTTGTCTGTCCGTCCGCACTTTTTCTGTCAGCCTCGGATCTTAAAAACTACTCAGGCTGGAGGGCTGCAAATTGTAATGCTGATCACCTACCCTTCAATTTATTCTATTTAAGGTTAAAGATAGCTGTGATCGTGCGTCTGGTAACGCCATAGGACAGGCCACTATCGGGCCATGACTGAAAGTTTCATGGGCTGAGGTTGACACAGCATTACACGCTATACAGAAATCTCTATTCAGTCAAGGAATTAGCTACCCTAATCCTGACTGTAAGCGTTGTATCTGGGGACATCAGGAATAGAAAAATGTAACTTGGACAGCACACAAAAAGGTAAAATGACAAGGATTGAAGGGATAAAGCTACCAAATGGGAATAGATGAGACAGTATGCAAATAACTAGGAATAATGGAAGGAAAGGATATAAGACACCAAGAGAAGAAGGGTACGACTAGGAAAGAATATATGTAGAGACTTAAGGTGATGCTCAAGTCAAAACTCAACGCCGGAAATATGATGAAAGCTTTAAGCACATGGGGTAGTACCAGTCATAAGAAGCAGCAGAGGAGTAGTGGAGAAGATGAAGGCTGAACTCTGCAACATAGACCAGAAAACTAGGAAATACATGACAGTACACAAAGCACTACACCCAAGAGCGAATAGGACAGATTATACCTAACACGAAAGGAAGGGGGGAGGAGGCTACCAAGCATAGAGGACTGCGTCAACATCGAAAGCTGAGCACTGGGACAATATCTGAAAACCAGTGAAGACATAACAGAGGAATGGGACAACAAACCAATGCACGGACAGTACATGAAACAGACTAAAGAACTAGCCAGAGATAAATATTGGCAATGGCTACAGATGGGAGAACTCAAGAAGGGAACAGACGGAATGCAAACAGTGGCACAAGATCAGGCCCTGAGAACCAGTTATGTCCAAAAAATAATAGATGGAAATAACATCTCTCCCATATGTAGGAGGTGCAATATGAAAAACGAGACAATAACCCACATAGCAAGCGAATTTCCGGAACTTGCACAGAACCAGTACAAAAAGAGGCATGATTCAGTAGCAAAGGCTCTCAACTGGAGCATGTGCAAGAAGCACCAGCTAGCTTGCAGTAATTAGTGGTACGGGCACCAACCTGAGGGAGTGATAGAAAACGATCAGGCAAAGACCCTCTAGGACTATGGTATCAGAACAGATAGGGTGATACGTGCCAATAGACCAGACATGATGTTGATTGATAAAATGAAAAAGAAAGTATCACTCACTGATGTCGCAATACCATGGGACACCAGAGTAGATGAGAAAGAGAGAAAAAATTGATATGTATTAAGACCTGAAAATAGAAACAAGAAGGATATGGGATATACCAGTGGATATTGAACCATAATCATAGGAACACTAAGTAAGATCCCAAGATCCCTGACAAGGACCCTTGAAAAACTAGAAGCCGAAGTAGCTCCAGGACTCATGCAGAAGAGTGTGCTAATAGATGAAGGTATTATTTATCAGATCCCATGTTCATGTAAGAAGTACTATATTGGAAAATCGAAAAAGAACTTGAGGCACGAAAAAATCACCACAGATAATCATGTAATGACGCCATTTTGTGGAATTGCTCCCGAGTACAGTTAAATCGAAATAGGTAGAGGTAGAGAGATGTCTACTTGAAAGTGCTGCATGCATTGCCATAATTGACTGCGACAATTTTGATAATCATCAAGGGGCGTTTAAAGCAGATCCCTTCTTTTTACATATAGTTAAAGGACAATGCAAACTAAAATAAAAGACGTCTTTTCACTGTAAACATGTTTGAAGCGCTGTTGTATGTTATGAAACCATTGAACTGGTTATAAATCATTTAAATCAGAGGAGTGTTTCAATTTATATGTGATATAAGCTGCTTAACTGCTGTGGCATAAGGCGCCGTTGTCGAGTGGCTACCTTTGCCTAGGGGTACAAACTAAGCAATGTTGTTTTTCACTGAGAGCATAGTTTATTTGTTAGATGATCTTTTTTAAAAGATATTTTTGTGTACTGTTACAGTTACTGACTTTCTTGTATTTCAGTGATCAATGTTTCAATATCTGCTTACCTTTATTTCTCTGTCTTATATTTTACTTGAGTGTACAATACACTTTGTGCATTAGTTAATAAAAAGCTCTCGATAAGGGCTAGTGGAGGCCGAAACTGTAGAGCTAAAAGGAATTTGAGATTTTCTTTTTACCCTGTGGAACATACATACATACATACATACATACATACATACATACATACATATTGTGACGTTCCTTACTTTTGATTACTATTCCTTAATTAACCTGATGCCAGATGTAACGGCAACTGTCTTTGTTCACAATCACTGATTCAAGAACGGCACATAAAAAAATTTATTCAGTGATTTTCACATATTACTCTTCACAGCTAAATATCTAGATGGTACTAAGTGTAAGATTGTAATATACTTTTCAAACAAATACACTGTAATCAGGGTGTAGATAACACAGCACGTAAATGCTATTAAATATAATATAATAAGTACTTACATATTATTTACAACATTAACTCCAAACAAATAGTAACGAAGAGGATAACCAAACTTAAGCAAGCAGTAATCCAGACTCAACTCTGGACGTATGATTTACGTATAAGGTAAACTTATTTTAAACAAAAGGATTCTAATTACTTTGAAACTACACAAAAATTCCATGGATGAATGTCCCAGGCGATGATACTGGAGGTTTAAAAAGATAATATTTCTTCAGCTGTCAATAGATGGCGTAGATTGTGGGGCTGCAGCAATTCCTTGATGGCGCTGAAGATAGTTGGCAGAATAGCGGAAGAAAAAATCCTTAAAAAAAGGGTAGCTGATCCTCATAATACATATATTGTTTTCCTTTATCGACATACCTATCTATCTAAATATCTATTTTTGTCTTTTTCTATCTCTCTCCCATTTCGTTGTCCACCTGCGAATCAATCTGTCTGTTTATGCCCTCTCCATCTCCCCTGGAGTCCACTCGAATTTGCTCACCCAAGACTGAAAACAAAATAAAAACAAGGGAGAATTTCCAGCGCTCCAGCCCTTGCGAGCGTTGGTGTTATTGACAGACGAGCGCCATTCATTTTGGATTTATTTTTCGTCTGTTTTCATTTTTACGCCGTTTGGAAATTTCCGCCAACAGGGAATATTGACGAGTGAATTTGCTCTGCTAATTCAAAGAGAAAATAATAGGAAAAAGGGTCCCATCAAAGAGACACAATCAGGAATAATCCCAATTTTACGCTTCAGAATATGAAATGTTCATTGCCTACTCCCTTTTAGAAATCAGGTTTTGTCGAGGTATTTCGCGAAATTGGGATTAAAATTGGAAAATAATTCCACCAGTGTACATTAATTTTACGCTTAGACCAGAAAATGCGTCTCTCTCTCTCTCTCTCTCTCTCTCTCTCTCTCTCTCTCTCTCTCTCTCTCTCTCCTTGAATAGTATGTGCCCGATATAAATAGTAATATTCGAGTCACTTTTGTATGGAATTATGAAAAGATGCAGCAATATTCCTTAGAATATTCTCTAAAATTCTCTCCTCTCTCTCTCCACATCTTCTCCCTTCTCTCCTCTCTCTCTCTCTCGTCTCCTCATCCCTCATTATGTTGATAGAATATGTAACCTGCAATTATATATATATCAATATTGGAGATACTTTTCCCAATAATTTTATAATGTGTGTTTAAATAGGAATGATCAAGATATTCAGAGAATTCTCTCTCTCTCTCTCTCTCTCTCTCTCTCTCTCTCCTCTCTTCTTGAGAAAGAGACACGTGAACTTACAAATAGTTATGTTTAACGAAGATGTAAAGTAAAGTTAGAATTGGTAATGGGCATGTCAATACAAAATCAGTATAGTGATACTATAATCTCTCTCTCTCTCTCTCCTCTCTCTCTATCTCTCTCTCTCTCTCTCTCTTCTTGGAAAGACACTTGAACTTACAAATAGTTGTATTTTAACGAAGATGTAAAGTAGTTTAGAATTGGTAATGGAAATCTCAACAATACAAAATCAGTATAGTGATACAATAATCTCTCTCTCTCTCTCTCTCTCTCTCTCTCTCTCTCTCTCTCTCTCTCTGAAACCTAACAAAAAATATCGCTGGAGCAGTGTTAAGTTTAGGTATTACATTAATTTCGTAATTCATTGTTAGTATATATATATATATATATATATATATATATATATATATATATTTATATATATATATATATAATATATATATATATATATATATATATATTTATATATACATGTATATATGTGTGTGCGTGTTTGGATTTATATTTATATATAAAAATAAAAAAAATTAAAAAATTCATGACCATTTATAAGAAATATAATAAGATTAATAGGGCATTGAAATTAGGATGGCGAGTATGAGAATAAAACAAAAAGGTTATGCAAGTCAAAATAAAATGAATCTATACTCGTAAATTATAACTAAATGAATTATTATAAAAAAAATCCTCCCGATACACTTAACGAGGCACGACTGAAGAAAAACCAGTTACCGATGAAAATATCTCGTGAATATCCTTTGATGGAGACTTTTCTCAAATCTGAGATATTCACAAGATAAAAATTAGTAATGTTCTTTTGGTACGCCCTCTCTCGGCCTGCTACTGAGCCCTCCAAGGGCCCAACCCACCCCCAGCTCCATCCTCGGCAAACAATAAATATGCAAGGAAGGAAAATGCATATCAAAGAGGAACAGATACGAAGGCAGCTTCACAATTTGGGTTTATGAAACTGACACGTGGCAACTGAACGAAAGATTTCACAGTATTTATTTGCTTATTGGGTTTTCTACTGTGCCGATCCTGATGAGCATGGAACGGTATGTGTGTCATACGTCAATGTTTGTTGTTCGTTTGAAATCTTTTTGTTTTAAAGATACGAGAACAGAGGGAAGGATTAGATTCTGAGATTGATTCAGAGCTGAATTAAATTCCAGTTTTCTGTTTTGAATCTAGCACATGTGGTGTGGGGTTCGACGCGAAAGGACGGGTTGTTGGTGCATGTAAGCACTTACTGATCATTTTCCAGCCTCCGATTATGATATACAGAATATATTTTTTCAATACTGAGGCATTTTTCTCAAACGAAGTTTGTTCCAGAGTGAGAGATAAAACGGCAGTGGCCACTATCATCGTTCCATGACTGTTGAATACACCTTGAAAGAAAGCTCATCAGGAGCGAGTCAAGACCTTTCCTTTCCAGTACCTCAACAGCTTAATCTATCCAGTATATATATATAATATATATATATATATATACTATATATATATATATATAATATATATATATATTATATCTGTACATATACATCTATATGTATATATAATATATATAGATATATGATTCTGTACTATTCATATAATATGTCTATATATATATTATATTATATATATAATATAATATTATATTATTATATATATATATATATTATATATATATATATATTATTATATATTATATATATATAATATTTATTTATATATATCTACGAGTGTGAACGTGTGTATGTGTGCGTACTTATGCATAAATACATACATGTGTGTGTGTGTAAACTAGCAAAAGATGTAAGTAATTAAGATAAGCGACATAGTAACACCATCCTGATATTGACGCTTGATTTGTTAAATTGTTTGATTTTATATATTCTAGAGAGATCTGCCAATAACCTAATTGACACATGTCCATTTTCCTTTAGCGGAATAACAGCAATAGAGAGAGAGAGAGAGAGAGAGAGAGAGAGAGAGAGGAGAGAGAGAGAGAGAGAGAATTCTGAGATTATTACTTTGTTTACGGAATATTTACTCACAGTACTTTTACTTGAGCACAGTATGAAAGTACGTGGTAGACAATGCAAAGTATGGAAACGAAAGTTAAAGTTCCCATTTCATACTCTTTGAGGAAATCTTAAGCCTTTGTATCAACGGGATATTCAGCTTACAATTATATGCTTTAATTTTTTTTCAGTAAATCAAATCCTCATTAACAAGAAGAGGTTGCAGTGTTCATTTGAACAATTAAATTCGACTGAGAGTCAGAGAAGTTACTCAATTCAACATTCAAACCATCCGGTTGATTGTGATTTTATATATGTAACACCTAGGTTATTCATCCATGTTGAAGATGTTGTGCTAGTAATCTTCTTACCATTTTCCTCCTTTTGTTTTTGTTTACTTGTCAGCCATTTTACAGCATCAAGCTACAAATGTCCTTTAATAATCTAATTCGCTATACCTAGGAATTAATACATGTTCATATATGTTAACCGAAAGGGAATTTTTTAGTTGATAATAATTTCGTCGGGTCCCGGGCGCGAACCTGGGAACCAAGAAATCAGGGCGTACAGTGAAGCGCCTTTAACCACACAGCTTCAATGTACTTCCTGATTTCTTGGTTCCTAGGTTCGCGCCCGGGACCCAACGAAGTTATTGTCAACTAAAGAATTCCCCTTCGATTAACATATATGAAAATATATTAATTCCTAGGTATAGCGAATTAGATATTAAAGGGCATTTGTAGCTTAATGCGTAATATATATATATATATATATATATATATATATATATATATATATATATATATATATATATATATATATATATAATATATATATATATATATATATATATATATATATATATATATATATGTATATGTGTGTGTTTCTGTGCTTGTGATTGTGTGTGTATGTATAATTTAAAAACTACAAAACATCCGTCAACAACATTAAAAGCAGAACCAAAACAGCCATCAAAAAGATAATATGGAATTAGAAATGGAAAAATACTGTAGGAAAATTTTCCAGATCTACTAAATGACTAAATTCCCTAAGGCTCCACAGTACTATGGCCAAATGTTATGCTGCATTAAATTAAATCTCTCATTTTGCTCTCGATGAAATGCTCTAGAATTCTTTTTCCCTTCGCACAGTGTGAGGAATGAAACCACAGGAGGATTTATCGGTTAATTTCTGTCTACGAAGCTCCGGAAATTCAGTGATGACATTCAAATGCATTTGCAGTCAATGTGTATTTACTAATCACCCAACATCTGTCCAGACATCCTTTTGATAATCTTAGTGACATAAATGTTTATCCCGTTGATCCGGACGCTCGCTTTCGGTTAGAAACCATATCGCAGTGTGACAACCCAGTTATTTACATACATTATTCATATAAGTGATCTCATCTTTATCAATAGTCTTTCAGTCAAGTTTTGAGTTCTTTTGTAATTTCAAACTGCCATTATTTATTTCATTACAATTCTTTAAAAAAAACTACATTGAAGCGGATGCACTCAAGCTGATCTCCAGTCTGGATGGATAAAGACTAAAATAAAAATGAAGTAAGACAACCCAACGAGTAACAAGAGTAGGAGTAAATTGGTCAACTACGTATATTCAAAATAGTAAAACGACATCTCATTTCATCCCGTGTTACCGGCGAAATCAAACGAAATCAAAATCCAACCAGAAATAGAAACAAACAAAGGCCATCTCAATCTTGCGCCGAAGGTAAATCTAGAAGCCGCAAAATGGAAAGGGTTCCCTCAGGACTTCTGACTTTGCCAGAAAATGCTTTGGTGCATTAAAATGGTTATTGCTGTTTTCATGAAAGGTCTAGATACCGCTTTCGTCTTTAACAGGTATATGTATGAAGTGAATTTTAAATTTGGACTTGCTATTTATATAACTAAAATACTCATCAATGATCGGCAGATTTAAGAATTTAACGTCATTGTTATCATGAACACTATCGTATAACTTAATTCAATGAAAAGTAGTTTTATACTGATCTAATTTAAAAATGGAAATCTTTCAATATTAAAACCTCTCTCTTTCTCTCCTACCTTCAACCTTTGAAGCAGTAATTTAGAAATGTGAAGGACGAACTTAAGAAACATGAGTATACGAAAGCCTCTTGCATATTATTTCCCTAAATGACTGCTATTATACTCTCGCTTCTAAATATTAAGTATATCTTAGTTTAACCAGACCACTGAGCTGATCATCAGCTCTCCTATGGCTGGCCCGAGGGATTAGATTTTTATTTACGTGGCTAGGCAGAGCCAAGTATCGAACTTCAGACCACTGGATTGGTAGCCGAACGCGAGGACCACTCTTCCAACGAGGAACTCTCGCTTCTAAAAAATCTTCATTGTTTCAGAGAGTCTGCCTTAATTAATCATAGACAGTTAATGAACATCTCAAAGGGCACCTGGGATTCAGATATCATAGGTAAAGTCTTCCTTCAAACAATACTTAGGAAGATTAAAGAGTAATTATCAGTGGGGGTGGCCTAAAAACAGCTAACTGTGGATGGATCTCTTGGTATAAATACCACCTTTTCTGTAACTTTTCTCATTCATATTTTGGCGTTTACATGGGCTCCTTTTATTATTATTATTATATTATGTATACATTTATATATACATATATAGATATATATATATATATATATATATATATATATATGTATATATGTATGTCAATACATACATACTAATATATATATATATATATATATATATATATATATATAAGTATGTATGTATGTATGTATTGACAACTCTAACAGAAAAATTGGTATATAACATTATGGACCATTGTAATGTATGTCATATGATACCTGATGGAATGTCCGACAGTGTTGGTGTGTTTAAGAAACTCGGGGCGAGTTTTGTAAATGGTAACTGTCACAAAGGATGAAGAGGTATTTGGGTCTTGGAAATCCGGGTAGCTCACTAGCTGTGAGTCACAAAAGAGTGGCGAAACAATGTTCTGGAACAATGAGTATGTTCATGAGTGTGCCTCTAAAGGGGGTCATTACAGGGTCATATATTGAAATCCAAAGTAAAGTTGGGTTATTCTGACAGTGACTTGAATTGGTGAACATTCTGCCTGCCTGAGTTTGCCATATTGAGTGAATATATGAGTCCAATGCATGCCATTTTTATTACATATGTGCATGCATGTAACGAGTGTTTAGTGGGCAGGAAAAATGTCATAACTGGTTTTGTTGCTGGGGTTAGCATTCCTAACCCAGAGACAGTGGCAAGGCTATCAGGCTCGGCGCTTTCAGCATAATTGCTTGTATTGCAATGCAGGGCAGGTGGAAGAGGTCGGTAGAGGGAGGTTGGGAGTTTCTTTAGTATCCTCTTCACCCTTTTGCCCCTCCTCCTTTTCTTCTCCTATCTATCTTCTTCTTTCACGTCCAGATGACTTCAGCTTTTCTCTCTGAACTTCAAATAGTTAACATGGTGGCCGACTAAGCTTGATCATGGAAGAGCATTCAGATTGAAGATTTTTTCTGCTATGCCCCTGATGCTCTTGCCATTCACAACTGAAACAAAGCCTCCAGATGTTCACTGAGTGCTGCCGCTTGGCAGAGAATGGGACATATACCATCATCATATCAGCACCCTGGAACAGAAAATAAATCCCCCTTCTAATACTACCAGGCTCAGTCAGATAAAAAATAGACATCCTCAAAGAAAACCTGTGTGGCCATTCTAAGAAGGTTGGGCACCTCACAGAACAGTGATATCTGAAGGCCGAGGCTTCGCCAAAGGCCCCCACTGGTTCCTAAAATGGGACCACACCCAACCAAGACTTGTCTGGCTTTTGGGTAACCAACAACCGGCCTGCTCATCCTAAGGGGGCAGTACCACAAAATGACTTTGGAAAAGGAATTTGCAAGGACTGTAACCAGAAGTGTCATATCTGCAAAATATAGACACTATACAAAATACGCTGCAGCCAAAGCAGTCCACACCGCTGTCAGTTCCCGACAGCCCGCTGGGTAGATAGGCCTCAATGCCGTGACCATAGAGCTTCTCATTGGTTCCTGTCCACCTCAAACACTACCAAACATCATTGATAGTGGGTCAGAGGTCAGCCTCATTACTCGGGAGCAAGCGCCTCCTGGTGCTACCATCTCCAAATATGAGAGGATGACTATCTGCTGGGTAAATGGCGACGTCAAGGACCTCCCTACAGTTCTCTTACAACAAGATGTCGTCCAGTAGAGAGACACATTCATCCCTCTAAAGTACAAGATAGCCACAACCCCTGATGCACCAAAGGAAGTCACTTACCGCCAGCGCCAATCTTTCCTTAGGGGAAGTGCCCTGGCTGCAAGAACAGCATGGTTCCCCACTAGACCAATGTGACACTGCACCCGCAGCCTCCCTCCTCATCACGGTGGTGGACAGCTACTTTCCTACCTTAAGCAGGGGACAACTTATCCACGTATGGACGGAGGATGCCATCTTACAGCACCTCTGCTCAGACGTTATCATGGACAAAGAAGAAATGAAGGACCTTGTAAAGGGGAAAACTTACAGCAAGACCTCCTCCGGTTGGTGGATGATGGCATTGGAGAGCACTTCGATGTCACCTGGACCAACTGGGCTGTTGAAGGAAGATTCTATTGGCTGCAATTATGAAAAGCTGTCAAGGCCTTTGTAGCCTAGTGTCCCACCTGTCAGATAACAGGAAACCCTAAAAAAGTCATTCCCAAGGCTCCTCTCAAGAACATTCCCTCTGTTGGCGACTCCCTCCAGGACATCATCATTGACACACCACAGGGATGTATCAAGGGCAAGAGGGGACACAACCACTGCCTTACTATCGTTGACTGATTTACAAGGTATCCAGAAGCTATCATCCTCAGGAGTGAGAGCTCCAAGAACACGATAGAGGCTCTCATATAATTTTTCTGTTGTTTTGGATTCCCAGCCAAAATCCAAAGTGATGAAAGGAGGCATTTTATGTTTAAAGAATTCCACAACAGCATGACCATCCTAAGCATAAAACATATTCACTTTACTTCTTATCATTCTGAAAGCCAAACTAGAACAAGGAGGAGAAACCTGGGAAGAGAACTTCCCCTACACCCTCTTTGCTATCTACCAGGCATCTCTGAGCCCTTAAAGTACAGCCCCTTCAAACTTCTTTACGCTCACTCCACCTGGGGATCCCTCAACTTACTGTAAGAGGCCTAGGTACAACTGACAAAGGCGTATTGGTCAAATGACCTGCACAACATCCAGCAGAACCTTTGGGCTCCATGGGCGGTCATTCACGCCACGAAGGCATCCACTGGAGAGTGGGTCAAGCTCAAGTTTGACAAGAATGCCAGAAATAGATTCTTGAATATTGTAGACCAGGTACTGGTGCTCTGGACAGGAGTCACTCGCCCCCTTGAAACTCAGTTCATGAGCCCCCACAATTTACTCGGGAAGCAAGGAACCTGGAACTACTTCAGAGACTGTGGGTGGAGGTGAGCTAAATGGTTGCACATTAATTTGTTAATGTCCTTCTTAAGCCAAGATGAAAAGGAAGCAGGAGAAGCCCGTCCTGCTCCCATGACCCTCGTGGGCACCACGATTCTGCCTTCCTTGACAAATTCCTTAGTGCTACACAACCTAGAGCCTTTTATCCCCAGGCTTGAAAGTCACCTGCATCAGGACATACAACGACTGTTAAATGCATATCTGCAGGTCACTCAGGATCGCCTTGGATGCAACGATGTCTTGGAACATGCAATACACCTGCAGGAAAGCATCAATCCTACATGACAAGGCTACTATTGAGAGAAGTCCTCTCCAGTAATCTTGGTTCCTAAGGAAGGAGGGGAAGATAGGTTATGCATCTGGTTTTGGAAGTTGAACAAAGTAACCAAACCAGAATCATACTCTTCCACGAACTGAGGCTTGCTAGACAGCCAGGCAGTGCCCCCTATTTGAGCAAAATCGATCTAAATAAGCGATATTGGCATGTGCCCCTGTCTGTGGAGTCACGCCCTAGGAATGCTTTCACCATGTCCACTGGCCTATACCAGAGTAAGGTGATGCCCTTCAGGTTAAGAAATGCACTCAACTGTTTTCAGAAGTTAATAAATAAGATCCTGGCAGGTACAAAAAGCTGTGTTGTATATCTAGATGACATAGTTACCTATGCCAACTCGTGGGAGGTGCATCTACAGATCCTTGACCAAATCCTTGCTGTCCTACAAAAAGCCAGCCTGGTTATAAACCTAAAGAAATATCAGGTTGGGGTGGACGAAATCACACATCTCAGTCACCAAATAGGAAACTGGAAACTATTGCCCAAAGATGCTAACATCCATGCCATTCGGGATATGCCATACCCAAGGACCAAGAGGGAAGGTCAGCATTTCGTTGGGATGGTCTTTCCAAAGGTTAATTCCCAACTTTGCAGATGCAGTCGGCATTGTGGCAGTCATGTTCTAAGAAAAGGACGAGGTTAGGTACTCAGTAACCTACTATTCCAAGAAGCTCAACTAAGCTCAAACCCAGTACAGTACCATAGAGAAAGAGCTTCTGGGTATGATTCTGGCTTTGAAACAGTACGAGTCCTATCATGTTGATCATTAATCTCATGGCTTTCAGGAACCAGAATAATCGTTGGTGCATCAATCTCCAAGATTACAAGTGGAGAATCGTACATATCTAGGGTACAAAAAACAAAATTGCCGATGTACTCTCCAGGCACTCTCTACAGAAAGAAGAATTACATTATTTTCACTCAGAATAGCTCCACTAGAAAGTATAAGATACTTCCTGCTTTGATTCAATCATTTCTCATTACTTATTGTTCTTGTATAATTATTATCCCAAGTGCCAGCAATCAGATTGGATGGTCTCCATGAGTCCCTGACTCTCAATCCATACAGCTACATGTATGACACTCTAACTTGTACTTAGACTAGAGCCACAAGGCTTTCACAACTGTAGTGCCATGTCTGGCACCGTACCCTGTCATACCTGAGTACATGCTATCACCTAAGATAAGCCCACAAGTACCTAATTTATACTACCTCATCAAGGCAAACCAACCATATGGCTTTGCACTACAATTTTAACAATATATTTGAGTGCTTGATTAAATAAAGATATTACTCAAGTAATAACCCTGTAACCTTAATCTTATGCTGTTATGTTAAGTCATGGGATATCCATTCATGAAACACTTTCTTAACTATGCTACTTTAGCTTAAAAACAAACACTTCTCAAGTCTCAAGTCTTTTAATCCTAGCAGAAATTCCATTCTGCAATAAGGTAATCACTAAAACTGAGGGCAAATAACTAGCAGTTATATTTTATGGCAGAAATATATTAGAGCCACAAAGGGAAATAAGAGAGCACACTTTGTTAAAGTGAAGAGGAGATGTCTTGCTAGGAGACTTTCTCACCCATTTTAAAGTGCGATATATCAACTTGTTGGGGGAGTTGCAATGAGGGACACCTTGTTCCAAGCCAACTCTCCTTTCAAGAACATCAAATTCAAAATATGTTAACATAAAAACATTTTATATCATTGTCGATATTAACAGTCCGTCGTACAGAATTTTCTCCTACATAATTCTTATTATTCTTTCCCTTTGCAGTCTTTCATTTCCCTCCCTAGACCATGTGACAGTGTTAAAACTCTTTCCAGGTTACTCCGCTGCCCTAGGAGACAAGCCACGATCATACAATTGCCCCAGGCACTACTTGAGGGAGGCACTGAGTCAAAGCCACAGAAGACACTAATCCAGGACAGGTGGCCCATGCACCAAAAGAAAGAGTTGGGCCCAGCATTTTAGCATATGGTCAACAAAGCCAAATTCGAGGTCAGGGCGGAATGATAGAAAAAGGATGACCCCTGAGAGAATGGAAAATTAATATGAACGTAGAGATAAGAAGACTAGTGTATGACACCGCTCTTCAGAGACACACCAGGCGCAGTCCTAAACCTCTCTTTTGAGCTCCACTGCTTAAGAGCCAGTTCCCAACCACGTGGCTGTTTTCCAGTCCAGTATTCTTCCAGTGCCAATTCCCTAAGATACCACCCACGGCCCCCATCATCAGTGCGCCTAAGATGACCCATCTCTCCGACACAAGGTAAAGTGCCCTGAATTCGAGTATTACCAGTCACGTAAATCCTTTCCTTTTTGCTATTCCATTTTCTGTTTCCACTCATTTCTCATACCGACCTGACTGTGTTATAAATTGTGTTTATAGGTGAATTAAATAGTGTGATACCGAAGGCACCGTTGGCACCATCAGTCCATCCTTGCACCCTTAGTCGCTCTAATTTCGTCAATTAATCGCATGCATTCTCCATTACAGAAGGAGTTTTCTTGCTGTGGATCCTTCTGCTTCGATTGTGTTTTCATTGCTATGGTAACCCACTGCAATTTGATTTATGGTGCTCCTCAAGTGAATCCCCAGCCCATTTATCACTATTTTATCTTAATTTAATGCTCCGATAGGACCCCATTTACCTGTCCTAATAATTCCCATCTTCTGATTTGTATTAATGTATATATATGTGATTCTAGTTAGCTTAAGAGTTTATTTAAGATTCCCCTTTCTAGTAAAGCCATCGGCTCATTTTCTCTTTCTTCTATGTCCTAACAACCCAGGAATTATAGTTAGATTGCATCATCTCTTTTGGCAAGTCCCCTTCCAGGATTTAGGCAACACAGCTAATGACAGCCATGTTCGTAGTTATTTTGGTTTAAGTACATTCTGTTGGTCAGCCTTTTACTCCTTTATTCATCGAATTATATCCTATATTTTTTAATATTTCATAATTTACATGACAATGACACATTAAATGGTCTTCAATTCAATTTTTAAGTCGTTCGTATTTTGGAAACATTATTTTCATTTATCAATCCATATCCTTTCTAATGCCAGCTAACATAAATTGACAAAAGGAATCAGGCAAAAGGATTTTATTTTGAGCTTTATAATAATTTCAGACTTGCAAATCAAGGAAGATTCTGAGCTTTATAATAATTTCAGACTTGCAAATCAAGGAAGATTCTCTCTGAAAGAGTATGTATGTTTATGACGAACTGACTTAGGCAGAAGCTAATAAAACTGATTCTGATCAGTTTTTAGAAAATGCTGCATTAAAAAAAAAACTTCCCCACTCTATCATAAACATGAGCATGATACGAGCTATACCATACAGGAAATCAATAATAAACGTTGGAGGAAAATACCAGATTCAGAAAGAGTACAAAAAAAAAGAAAAAAAAAAACTGCTATTAGGAATCACTGAATCTTACAACATCCCAAGTGGGAGTACTAGCAGGTAACAAAGGCCCCATGTATTGTTTAATAAACAATGAAACATTAAAGGCATGTATTATTTTAAGTATCATTATAATTAAACATTCATTGAATTTATGCACACATACACACACACACACATATATATATATTAATATATATAAATATAGATTTATATATATATATATATATATATGATATATATTATATATGTATATAATATATTTATATCTATATAATCTATATTATATATATATTAGATATATATATTATATATATATATATATATATGTATATATATATATATTATATATTAATATATATATATATCTATAACTATATTATATATATAATATATATATGGTATATATATACATATATATATATATATATATATATATATAAAGGCAAATGCCACAAAGGAAAGAGAAACTATGGAGTTCTGGTAGGCCTTTCGACTTCTTGGCCTCTACGTAGCAGACAGAAGAAATACAAAAATAAGTTTACAGAGTAAGCTCATATAAATGACAGATGGGGATTACAAAGTAAAAAAATATGCACCTGTAATCCAACACAATCGAAGAATTAGTAGACCTACCAACACAGGGTTAAGAGGTTTTACAAAAGATTAGGCCCAGCAGCTCAGAAGCAGAAACATGACAATTAAATGTTTATGCAAAGGGTGGCTGGCCACCAAATTTTTTAAATAAAAGTACAACTCGATGATTTTCCGTTTGGTAAACAATAGAAAATAAAAAAAGTTAAACACAAATACATAAGAAATATATATATAAGGTAACTAATTTGTAATTAAGTCAGTTATTTTATCTTTTAGGTCATTCTTGAATAATTTACCAGTACAGGGGTTCAAATAATACATCCTAGGGATGAGGTTAAAACTACAACTGTAAGTAAGTTGTATAATAGCAGATTTATGTTATCCTTCACATAGATATTTGCTTTAATGAAGCCCACAAAATGTTTTGTACTGAAGTAAACTTATAAGAACATTCTTAGTTTGCCTTATCTTAGCAGTTTTGAAACCATAAAATCATTGTTAAAATCTTTTAAGGTCAACCTTGTTTCCTCCTATAATAGCACATTATAAGTAATGCTGATAAAAAATCGCCCAAAGGAAAGCAACAACATATATGAAATTCCATGCTTGCACTGTCCCTTTTTTTATATTGGTCAATCTAGCAAGGATTTAGAGGTAAGAATTAGAAACATAAGTATTCTGTCTAAAGGCAATATTCATCCATTTAATAAGTGAAAACTGTCACAGAATAAATTGGACTGGCAGTTCCGTAATTGCTAGAACAATGGATGTCTTTTCATGAAATCTTTTAGAATTTGTAATTATACAGCTTACTTCCAATTGTAATTTAAATCTTAGCTCTGGCTTGTATTATTTGGACCCTTGTATAAGTCAAATGTTCAAGAATGACCTTAAAAGATAAAATCACTGCCCACCCTGTATAAGCTTTTAATTGTCTTGTCCCTGCTTTCCAGCAGTTGCACTTAATCTTTTGTAAACCTCTTAAAGTTTTAGGTATGGCTACTAATTCTCCAGATTTCTTGGATTCCAGGTAGATATTTTCCTTTATATTCCGTATCTATCACTTTACAAGCTTTCTTTGTAAACTTACTTTTATATTTATATGAGTCTGCTTCATAAAGGACAAAACAGTCGAAAGGCCTTGCAGCAGTACTCCATTGTTTTACTTTGGGAAATTTAAGGTTAAGTGAAAGACAAACTGAACCTCGTTTTAATGCTTCAATTATGTAATTTCTTGGTTAGGTAATTTGATTGGTCAATAACCTCAAAATTAAACTTAATTTTACATCCCAAATTATTATGCCCAGTAAAGGACGTTGAAAGTCGAAAGATCTAGCAGAAACTCCGTTGTTTATTTTTCCTTCGTGGCTTATACCTTTATTTATGGATTTATCTCGTTCCAAACTTTCGTGATTCACTTACACACACACAACCACACACACACACACACACACACACACATATCATACACACACATATATATATATACTATATATATAATATATATAATATATGTTTATATAATATATATATATATATATAATTATATATATTATATATATTTTATATAAAATATTATATAATATAGTATTATATATTGTTTATATATATAATACATACATACATACATTATATTATATATAAATATATATATTATATTATAATTAGTTGTTGGAAGTTATAACTAGAATATATAACATATATATATAATATTAAATATTACTATAATATAAATAATTATAATAGTATAGCATATATACATATATATTTATATTATTATATATATATCAATTAATTATTATATATATGTGGAATATATGATATATATATATTATCATATTATGATATATATATAGTATAAAGAATAATAATTTATTATTATATATGTATTATATAATTATATATAGATATTAGTATAGTTGTATATTATTATATATATTTATATGCAGTTATATATATTATAGTATATAATATATATAGATATATGTGTGTGTGTGTGTGTGTGAGTGTGGTAACATATAACATATATATAATTATAAGTATATATATTAATAGCTAATATATATTATATATATATATTAATATAATATATATAATATATATCACAGCACACACGCCACACACACACACACACACCACACCACATATTATACATATATATATTATATATAATTAAGATATATATTATATTACGTATACTATATATAATATATATAATATATATATTATAATATTATATATATAATTAATATAATAAGATATATTTATATAGATTAAAATACGTTAAAATGTATAAGCCATGTTCCTTGATGTGACGGACACAAATATATGCGTAAATACACGCCCAAAGTCCCAGTTACAATAAAAAGAGTGACATTGCTCTAAATCTACTCGAAATTTAAGATTCGCTGCAAATGGAGAAAGTCGAGAAGACGCGTGAGACGTGGAACGACATTTGACTTGTGTAGCTGAGGCAGAGGAGAAAGTTGACCGCAATAGTAGAG
>NC_087202.1:86943208-86945708 GCF_015104395.2 Macrobrachium nipponense | reverse complement strand
AAGAGAATCAAAGATCAAGTACAAATCCAACTCGGCCTCGGCCTTATTAAGGACAGCTGCAGTGAATGATCCTCCCCAGTAGTGTTGGATCCTAACAATGAACTGTATTCCCTTCCTTAAACTGAGGCCTGCTTAGACATACTGGCTGTGCACCTATTTGAGTAAAATCTATTTAGAGAAGGGACATTGGCAGGTGTCCTGTCCGAGGAGTTGCGCCCTCTGACTGCTTTCACCACATCCACTGGCCTCTGTCATTGTTAGGTGATGTCCTTCGGACTAAAGAATGCACCGAGGTAATTTCAGAGGCTAATGAACAAAAAAATGTGTTGTATATCTAGACAACATAGTTATGTATATCCACACATGGGAAGAGCACCTCTAGATCCTTGAGCAAATCCTTGCTGCCCTACAAAAAGCCAACCTAGTTATACCCCTACAGAAATGTCAGTTCGCAGTCACCGAAATCACATATCACAGTTACCAAGAAGACTTGAAACCGATGCCTAAGATGCCAACATCTCTGCCATTCGGGATATGCCATACCTGAGGACCAAGAGGGAAGCTCAGTATTTCGTTGTGATGGTCCAGTATTTCCGACAGTTCATTTCCAACAATGTTGATGCAGCTGCTCATATAACTAACCTTTTCCATGGAAAAAACAACCCTTCCGCTGCACACCTGAGTGTAAGAGGGCATACGACCATCTCAAGGCAGTACTCATCAGTCAACCAGTTCCTCTTACACTCAACTACAACCAGCCCTTCTACATGGGAGTTGATCCCAGTAACATCAGAATTGGGGCAGTCATGTTCCAAGAAATGGCTGAGGTTAGGCACACAGTAGCCTACTATTTGAAGAAGGTCAACTCAACTCAAACAAGGTATAGCATATATAGAAAGAACATCTGGGTATAATTCTGGCCATGAAACACCTCGGGTCATATCATGCTGATCATAAATTTTCCTTAACAGTCTTAATGATCATAATCCTTTCAAGTCTCTTACAACTCTCAGGAACCAGAATAAACGTCTAATGCATTGGCATCAATCTCCAAGATCATAATGTTAGAATCAAGCATATCAAAGGGTACAGACAACAAAATGGCTGATGTCCTCTCCAGGCATCAGAGTGTTACTCACAACTTTAATTCTATAAATTTTTTTTATTACTTATTGCTTTTGTATAATTGTTATCCCAAGTGCCAACCATCAGATTGGGAGGTCCCATGAGTCCCTGACTCTCAGATCATACAGCTATGTGTATGACAATCTAACTAGTACTTAAATTAGAGCCATTAGGTTTTTTGCAAATTTACTGCCATGACTGGCACCATACCCCATCATACTGAATACCATGGCATCACCTAAGCCCACGAGTAGCTACTTTATACCACCTCATCGAGACAAAGTAACCACATGACTTTGCATAACAAAGTTAACCTTACATTTAAATGTATAATTAAATCTAAATTTTACTCTAGTAATAATATTGTAACATTAACCTTATGGTATTAAATTAAGTAATAAGATATAAATTCAGTAAATAATATCTTAATGTTTTGCTAAATACACTGCTTTAGCTCAATAATAAACATTTCTTAAGTCATCTAATACGAGGAGCAATCCTACTCTGCAATAACATAATAATGAACACCCAAGTGAAATATCTTGCAGTTATATTTATTGTAGAAATTTTTATTTCAAGAGAAATTAGAGCAAAAAATAGGGAAATAACAGGGCACACATTGTTAAAGTAATGTTAAGTTGCCTTGTTTGTAGATATTCTTACCCAGTTTAAGGTGTGATATGTAAACTTGTTGGCGGAGTTACAATGGGGGACACCTATTTTCAAGCCAACTCTCCTTTTAGCTTAAGAATATCAGTTGCAAAAGACATTCATGTCGTAGAGATTCTACCTCTCCTACACGGCTCTTGTAATTCTCTCTCTCTGGTGGTCGTTTCATTTCCTTTCCTAGTCCATCTGCCGTATTAAAGCTCTTTCTAGGTAACTTCATCACCATTGGAGACAAGCCTCCATCTTATGATCACCCCAGGCACTACTTAACGAAGTCCCTGAGTCAACACCACAGGAGGCATTAATTCAGGACAGCTGGCCCACACCCCAAAAGAGAAAACTGGGCAACCCATCACACAGGATCTCTAATGCGCCCGGCCCTTCAGCATGTGGGCAACAAAGAGAACCACGAGGTCAAGGCAAAATGCTAGAAAACAGATGACCCCTGAAAAGAACAGGAAGTTAATCCGGCGAAGGGATAAGAAGACCAGCGAACGACACCTCTCTTCAGAGACACCGCAGATGCGGTACAAACACTAGCTCCTCTTCATGAGCTCCACGCCATCAGAACCAAATCCCAACATGCGGCTGACTACCAGCCCTAGTATTTTTCCAGTGCCATATCCTAAAGGGCCTGGAATTGAGTTTTTACCAGTCACATGAATCCTATTTCTATTGCTATTCCATTTTTCCGATGTCCAGTTTA
>NC_087202.1:86928208-86940708 GCF_015104395.2 Macrobrachium nipponense | reverse complement strand
CCTTGTGTGGGGCTTTTCTCTACATCCGTTCAAGATTCTCTCATCCTCTCTCTTTGCTTAGCTATAAATTCAATTTTTTTGTTCCTGATATTTCAGTTTTGTTATTATTATTCTAAAGTCACTGGTCTTATATTATCATCATTATCATTATAGTCATCACAGGTTAATTAACTCAGTATTACTTACTCGCATCCCAGCTCTTGATTTTTCAATATTTTTACTCATCATCCGCCTCTTCATAATTATGTTTTACTCTTTTCGGTTTTATCTCTATTGCTCTTTACTCCTCCTTTGTTTTCCCGCGTCCTTCATTTTTCTTATCGTTATTGTTGTCTCCTTTATAATTAGTGGTATTAGTAATATTCATGTTCATAAAGTAGCAAGGAGAACTTCTACAAAATAGAATGTTAGTGGAATATTTTTTTTCCTATCAGTCACCACCCGCTGCTCCGCTCTATAAAGATGACCTAACGATAAAACCAAAAGAAAAACATATATACCAGATTAAGTCAATCGCCCTGACCTCAAGCTCCACTTTGACCTTCAGTCGTGGGTTAAGGCTGAACAGTTTTCGTCTTCGGTCAAGGCTGCAAATCCAAATTCGTATTGTTTTCACGCCAGTCTGTATAAGTTAATCAATCAATCTCTCCCAATCCATAAGAAGGCTTTGCTAAATTCCAAACAGATTTTTGTTTCGCCTTTCCATATTTCTCTTTTTGACGGTCAACTCTACTTTGGTTAGTTTTCCCCCTCCTGTTTCCTTCCTTCTTGTCCCCCCTTCTGTTTCCTTCCTTCTTGTCCCCCCTTCTGTTTTTTTTGAGTGCGCCTATGATAGTTATTTTTCGCCATCTTTCCATTTTATTTTTGAATGTCTCCTATGTTCTTGCTATTCTGTCTTTATTGACCGTCTTCTTTGAAATAAAATACTGCTTTATCATTCTCACCGCTCGTTAATGATCAAGAAACCACTTCTTTAGATGATTTCCTTGCTCTTCTCAAAGGACATTCAAGTTTATTCCCTTAACAGACTCATTGTTACTTCTGAATATTCCTACTAGAAGCATTCGCCTTTAGTGACTGCACATGATTCACGTTTGAGTGACAAGTATATTCTTACTCCCTGCCTTCATTTACAACTCTCTCTCTCTCTCTCTTCTCTCTCTCTCTCTCTCTCTCTCTCTATAGTTAAATAAAAATGACAATGAATTTTTACGCTAACTGATTGACAGTATGGTAAATTGTACCCAGACATATAATAATAATAAGCATAAACTTCTCTTCACAACAGTTGATCATCATATTATACTAGTATAATATAACTGTTACTTTGTGAACATACACCGGTTACACATTATCGTTTATTGCTTGAATAATCGTTGGCAAAGCTGCGGCAAACGAGAGACTGGTTTGTTTGACGATTCCTCTTCATTTTGTCAAATAGCGAATGCAGTTCCCCATTCACATGAGTAATGATAATCATAATGATGTTAATAATAATAACAACAACAACAAACCAACAACAATATTAATAATAAAAATATAAAACCAGTCAAGGTCTTGTTGTGTCTGTGTCAGATAAAATGGCTCTTATGCAAGTTTGCGAGACAACTAATCATATTCCGTGCGTGTGTGTCAAAAGAGAGAGAGAGAGAGAGAGAGAGAGAGAGAGAGAGAGAGAGAGAGAGAGTTCAAATGTGGCTTTCCTATAAGTTTTAGTGTGTTCTCTCTCGTATATTCGTGAATAACTTCATACGTGATAATATGATCATCAGAATAACCCGTTTCTTCTAAATCACGTTCATTTGCGCAATCTGGACACAACTTTTAACTATAGATGAAAGCGTCGTACTGAAGTGGAAAACTACCATAGGAACCAGTAGGCAGTGACGTCAATTACGTAACTAAGTTTGTCTGTGTATTTGTAGATGAATA
The DNA here is from genome assembly GCF_015104395.2 of Macrobrachium nipponense. NCBI lineage: Eukaryota > Metazoa > Arthropoda > Malacostraca > Decapoda > Palaemonidae > Macrobrachium > Macrobrachium nipponense. The sequence continues at coordinate 86,938,776 of NC_087202.1, read as the reverse complement.
TACCTGGAGAATGGGGTGGTTTCGTGGATATGTCGGTGAGAGGATGGGCATACCTACTTGTGACCTGGGTATAGCCCAAGGAGGAACTACTGGTTTCACTAATGACTTTTACTAGCACACATAAAAGTGACTTACCCTTTACTACTGGCATTCAAATATATCACTCGTCAAGCGTGTTCTACGAATCGATGTTGTCACTCATGCGCCTATAGTTTTGTTCACAGATAGCTGCTATCACTAGGGTTTTGAGAGAGAGAGAGAGAGAGAGAGAGAGAGAGAGCTTTTTCTTAAATTTCAAATATGTAACACTTCCTCTGGCACTGAATGGAAAAATACTTTTGAAAATCTTATACTCTGCCTCTGCTAGCGTATCTGGAGAGAGAGAGAGAGAGAGAGAGAGAGAGAGAGAGAGAGAGAACTTGTTCTTAAATTTCAAATATGTACAACTTCTTATGGTACTGAGTGGTAAAGCACTTGAAAATCTTATACTCTGCTAGCGTATCTAGAGAAGAGAGAGAGAGAGAGAGAGAGAGAGAGAGAGATCTTTGCATCGAAATTTCAAATAGGTACAACTTTTTCTGGCACCAAGTGGCAGAATGAGGTTGAAAATCAAATACCTTGTTTCTATATATGGAGAGGAGAGAGAGAGAGAGAGAGAGAGAGAGAGAGAGAGAGAGCTTGAACCCTGACCACTGCAAACTTTTCCAGGTTATTCGAATAGCAGAAATGGTTAAAGGTTAAGTTCTCATTCGCACTGATTACGCTGATGCCTTTGATGGTGTACTGTGGACCACTTTAAGATAGAATGAAGTGTTATTTTGCGCGGAAAATCACAGTATGTGATAAGTAATTGGAGCGAAACTTTTTAAATAAAATCAGATTGATAAACCTAACCATACTGGACTGTGTTAGCTGTAGGTTTAACGTACCTGGGAAAGAGATGATTTAAAAATATTTTTGTAAATCTAAAAACAAATTTTGTCATCTTGTTGAAAAAGACTCATAGTTGTGCAGACTACTAAAGTATGAGAGAAATCAAATAACCTGGTGAGTGAAAGAGTTGAAGCATCAAAATATGAGGCAACTCTGCATCCATTTAACCAGCCAGAATTAAAATTAACAGGGAAATGAGAAAAATTCAGGAATATTCTACCCGGTAAGGGAACGCGTTGAATCTTACAAGTAAAAACCTGACATGACATTGGTAGACTATATCCTTTGAGCAAATCAGTAACTCGGCTGAAGTGATTTTGAGCAATAGTAAGGAAGAACTGGTTAACTTAGCATGGCAACGGAGACGTGAACTAAATGGCAAATAAAGCACGGTATGGGTGGCGAATAAATAATTAGGACGCTGGCCTTGCTGCGCCGGGACCTCCTCCTCCCCAGTGATATTTCGCAATTGCTGACCAAGGAAGATTTCTCTTGATTACCATGAGGTAATTTGCCCAGCCTCTTTCTTTCATTCTTGTTTCTTTTTTGCAAAGAGCAGCGAGTCTCCTTCTTGTATTATACTGCAGCTATTTGTGCATTCAGTGATACAATTTTTTAATCTTTTATTTATTTATGCATTAATTGTTTAATTAACTTATTGTTAAAAGTTTTAGTCGTCTGTCCATTTTTAACATTCATACATGCGCTCTACACTGTTGGAGGTTGGCGAGAAGCTGACGATGCTTCAAGCTCCTCCTAATAAATGTCTGAAATCTCAATTAGCTCCAGCATTTGCGCAACTAAGACAACCATTAATATGCGCAGTAAAGTTCGACAAAAGGTCCGAGTTCCCATCCTTGATAATGTTCATGTCGCATGAGTAGCTAAGATCGGGGGACAGATTCCCGGTTTTCACAACTACGATTTTTAGATGAAGATCAAAACTTTCCACTTGACGCAGTCCTACACTTCTGCTCGTTCTTAATTCCCTGCGGGTCAGGAACCAGAGGTTGAGTGTCAGTGTCTGCAGTATATCGCCTCAGGCTGAAATTAGACAGATCATAGTAAAGATCTCCCATCGCTATTCCATGCAGAATTGACCTCCTTCGCAGAGGAACACTTGCTCCGGCCTGGATTACATGGGAATTGCTCCCTCACGTATGGAAATGTAACGGAGAGACTTCTTGAATATTAAATGGAGAAGCGTCACGGTTGTTTTCGATCAAACGCCACCATAAAAGATAGGAATAAAAGCTTAACAGCGAAGAGTACTCAGCTGTAAAGATTTTCTTTACGTGGGAATGGTAAATTCGACGATTAAGATATTTTTCAGATGCAGCAGCATAGCTGCATATGACTAAACATATGATTATTGCCGGGCAGCTTAGACAATATATCATTATCAATGAAGATGATAATGATTGTGGTGTGAATTACCATTTGTTCACCCACAAAGTAGCTATAATAAGCAAGCTAATCCAGTTGCCAAAGCCACCCATCTTTCCTAGAACTTAAGTCACTCTCCTTTTCTTGTAGCGTCATAACAATATCATCCAAGCGCAGAGTAAAGATTAAAAGAAAAAAAAAGACGCTTGTACGCATAAGCAATCCAGGGAACCGGCCTGATGCGGTATTGCATAAATGCTAGAAATCGCTGTGTTGCAACCATTGAGCAAGCGTGCGTACCGTCTGTCGCTCGCTCAAGGAGGCACTCCGCACTTCGCCGCTCGTCGTAGGTTGGCCAGTCACCGGCGGGCCGTGTGTGATAGCTCATCAGTGGTTCAAACGAAACTCACTCGGCCAAGATGGGGGGAACCGGCATGTACAAAGTGCAAAGGGACGAGGGTTTCGGCAAGTTCTTGTGGAATTCCGAGACGAAGCAGTTTTTGGGGAGAACTGGAACATCATGGTGTGAGTATTTCTCGATTGCTCTGTAGATTTTTGAAGCAGCTTGTCTTCTAATGGGCAAGAGGAGGTGCGGGGGAAAGTTGGGTGTTAGTCAGAAAATGGTGCAGGGTTACCCTGGAGCATCAGGGTTAGCATGTATCTGGGACGTCAGAAATTTGCTTGGTAAATTTACGAAGAGAATTAGCGCAAGTGATGGATGGATGAGAGTGGAAGGATACTGCACCGTCCGAATAAAGCGAAAGACCTACGGGGACAGGAAACTGTAGTATCGAAAATGAGATGCATCTTAGATATATCATAATATTCGCAGCATTTCAAATTGGCCTCTTACGGGAAGATTTAATGTAGAGCGAAAAGAACGATGGGTACACGGGAGCAGGTAGAGAGGGCGGGACGGGAAGGGAGTATCCATAATGGAAATGGTGAAAGGCTCCGGAGCGTCTCTCCGTGCTGAGTTGGTGACCTGAAAAATCAACCGGCAGTTGAGGTAGAAAATCTCATTACCCAACCAACACTCGCGAGGGTCATGTTCTGATGCACTTTTGCTCAGCAGATAACTCCTCTCCCTCCCACTACTCCGCACTCCCTGTTCCACAATCCCCTCCCAGAATCACCCCTAGTTGTTTAAGAAGCCGGCCACCGAGGAAAACCTATTCGAAGGTCAATGGCCATCTGACTCTCTCTCTCTCTCTCTCTCCACTCTTCTCGCTCTCGCTTCTCTGTCGTCGGCCAAACTCTCGTAAAACGGTTTCAACTTTTTTTTCCCTTATCGCACTATATCACTGAGGACCTCAGCTGTTTTAGACAGCTTGATTTTTTTCGGTAAAATTCCTTACGAAATGTTTACCGTAGTTTCCTGGGTGTAGAATATTTAGCATGTGTGGATTTCCCGGATATGAAGGTGAAGAAAGAGAGAATGCTGTTAAATAAGATGTGCACTTTCTTTGTCATTATTAGAATTTGACATTCAGCAGCTTTTATCGTTGACTTTTTAGGGGCAGGAAGTATAGCATTTTCATCTCGAATCGTTAATCACTGTATCTTATGTATCAACAATATGTTTACTCTGACACAAATATATTCAGTATTTGTTTCTTTCGTTCGAGACGAATGGGATTCTGAGAAAGTACGCTATACAGAATCTTTTCACAAATATCTCTCTAGTCAACACCATCCCCAACCCCTGCACCTCCCCACTCTCTCTCTCTCTCTCTCTCTCTCTCTCTCTCTCTCTTTGTTGGTCAATTTGTTACACTTGAGCGATTGCAAGGTTTATTTTATTCTGTCTCTACGCTGACTTTTTCTGTGCAATTTGTGGGTGCAATTCGCCCGATGAAGAAAGGGAGGATTCGGAGGAGCCTGAAACAGAACCCTTTGTCGATGTCTGGTTCAAGGGCACCGGGACTCCGATGGTCGGTTGGGTGATGCCCTCAGGCCCTATCTTCCCAGTAAGGCAGACCTGCGTCTGTAGCGAGCGTCATCCTTGACTGTTGTAACTTTGAATCAAATAAAACAAATGCGATAAGCTACAAACTTACACACACACACACACACACACACACACACAGAGAGAGAGAGAGAGAGAGAGAGAGAGAGAGAGAACAGTAATGCTTGCCACACTTTCCCAGTCCTATTTTTAAATTCACAAACATGATAAGAAAGCGAGAGGCAGAGAGAAGGGGGCGGGATTTCGCTAACGCCCGCACTTGTATCTGCAAATAGATTTTCCCATTAGTTAAGACGAAACGCTCTTAAGAAAACCTAGGACCATGTTCCCTGGAAGATAGATCAGCGCTTGCTTATGCTACATGAAAGTCATTCTAGTAATAAATCTATTGCCCGATAGAAAAACAATTTTGTTACAAGTAGAAATTGTAACACAGAGAGAGAGAGAGAGAGAGAGAGAGAGAGAGAGAGAGAGGTCTATCTTGCGTCAGACTTATAATTAAATCCATTTTTAACGTGAATTTTAAACACCATGTGACGCAATAGGAACCAGAATCACTTCATGAACGAGTCCTTCATTGCTACATTATATCTGATTACAGTAATTATAGTGGCGATTTCATGGCCCTTAAAGTAAAGTCACTTTCATGATAGTATAATTATGTGTGTATGCATTTATGTGTCCGTTTCAAAGAAAGAGAGAGAGAGAGAGAGAGAGAGAGAGAGAGAGAGAGAGAGAGAGAGAGAGAGAGGAGGAGGAGGAGGAGGAAAGTTAAGCATTCAATATAGCCATTCTTACTTTAGGATATTCTCTATCAAAATTAAGTCATTGATTGTTTATAGAAACGAAATGTTCGAGAGTAAATGGCAATGTTATGAGAGAGAGAGAGAGAGAGAGAGAGAGAGAGAGAGAGAGAGAGAGAGAGAGATATTCTACAATGACGTTGAAACCTTTCTAAGAAACTATAAATTGCTCTATACCCCGACCGACTTTATTGCATTTCAAATTATACGCTATGAATCGTAATGATTTGCATTAGTGGGAACCTAAACAGCAAGTTTTCCTTTTAAGCGCAGTTCTCGGAAGCCAAGACAGTCGTCATCAGTTACCACATCCTTTCAAAACACTTGTGGTGCACTTGACTAGACCAAGGGATCCCCTCCTATGCCAACGTTTCCCAGTATAAGAATGGGGTTGGGTTGTGAAAGCGACGTCTCCCCATGTGCTAGCTACGTGTTTCGCAACCGCATACATGCATACACACATACATACATACATACATACATACATATATATATATATATATAATATATATATATATATATATATATATAAATATATATATATATGAAAAGTGCGTATTTGTATAAAATATAGTACGTCAAGGACCCCAATATGCAGAGATGTAATCTTTGACGTGTCAGTGGTAGTACCTTATATTCAACGTTATCCTGTTAGAAGAAATAACAACTTCAAGAAGCAATACTTTATGGCAGAGGACGGCACCTCCCTACTTGCTTTTCCTACTATGATGTCGAAACCTCGAAAGCTCAAACCTGTTTCTCCGTTGGGCCGGTCCATAAGCCGGTTGCTGGGGCTCCTTGGACTAGTGATTCTCTATGTTACGTCAGTAGGTTTCCTTCTTTGTCCTACCACTAATAACACACCACTCGTGGTTCATTTACTTTATTTTATTTTTCTCTTTCGGCCTTCTTGTCTGTATCATTCCGTCGTCTAGGCAGACTTCTATGTTTTATTTATTTTACTTCATATTTCTTCATGGAAAATCATCATCTCTACAGACTTAAGCATAATTTTTTTCTTTTTTTTTTGGAAAAGAAAACTATTGTGCCGGCGTTGTCTCTCCGTCCGCCGAAGATCTTAAAACCTACTAAGGCTAGAGGGCAGCAAATGGGTATGATGATCATCCACTCTTCAGTCATCAAACTTACCAAATTGCTGCCCTCTACCCTTAGTAGTTTTTTTATTTAATAATATAAAGTTAAAGTTAGCCATAATCGTACTTCCGGCTGCTCTACAAATACCAACAACATAGGCCGCCAACGGACCATGGTTGAGTTTCATGGGCAGCGGCTAGCGTTTTATGGCTGAGGCCACCACCGGACAGAAAACTCGAATGCGCCGAGGAAACTCCGACGCATTTGATACTTTTTTTTTTACTAGTTATTTTGTTTGGTTTTATCCAGTTTTCTTCTCTCTATATGCCCAATGTTTTCACTTCAAACGCAAACTAACTTACTTAAACACAAGCTGACCTGACATAGATTGTTTTTGTGGATATGGATATTCGCGTTTGCATAGTTGTTTTCCAAGCTACGCTAAAATTACTCTCCGAAGTATTTCTCTGGACGGGTTTTTTTACCCTTCCCCCCCCCCCCTTTTTTTTTTATCTTGTTGCATGACTCAATTAACTCTGCCATCTTGCATGTCTCTTCCATTTCCCTTTTTTTTTATCTGGCATTCAATCTTCTCGACCATCTCAATATGTCTGGTATTTTTTTTATCTTTCTCTTTTTCTCTTAACACTTACACGTTTACTACTTTCCCACAATGTATCCACAGCACGCAAAGATCGACACCCCACCACTACACATACACTGAATTCGTTACTTGGAGCTTTCTTTCTTTCACAGCTTTACATTTTAAAAGACGCTGTCGAGTGTCCTCGAAGACAGTTCTATGTAGTTTGCACATGAACATTTATTAGACGAAAATAAATAAGGCCAACTCAAAGGATGGCGCCTAGTTAAATCCTTCCCTTGACGTCTTGGTGTCAAAACGAAAAGTGGTCGAAATAGACCTGTCACAATCTAGGTAAGCTTAGACAAAAACAAAATTACTACAGGAGAGAAGAAAAGTCAATTGATTATAGAATCCACGGGTTAAGAAAACGGGTGATCGACTATATACTCTATTTTTTGGAATACGTCGGTAACTCATAAAAGTAACTTGGAAGGAGAGAGACAAAACCAGAGTAAAGGAGCCTCCAATGAAAACACACAGTTTTGCAAGTGAAATAATGAAGGGTTCTTATGAAGCTATATTTTTATCAGACCTTTTACGGTTCAACGATTTACAAAAAGTTTCCTTTAGATCTATGAAATCTTTAACTTAATAAACATACTTAAAAATAATTTTTGGAATTAAGAAGATGAACTTTTATTACATAAAAAGCAAGAGATCATTTATACAAAGAGCAGAGACAATGGGAAACGATTCCCCTCTTGACTTCTGGAATTAACTTTGGTGCTCCAGGGACAAATGGTTAAGAAACCGCTGGAAAGGGTCTCAGAACTATGTGCGACCATTAGATCGTAAATCTTGAATACAAAAAATCACAAGCTATAGCAGCTGAAATCTAAGACCTAAGTCAATATTCAGATGCTCAAAAATTATATAAAACTTAAGACTTCCTTGATATTGTTGCACACCAGATGGTGGATTCACCTATGATCGTAAATAAAAGTCAGCCAATCGTTGTTCCCGACGCCATCCTTAAACAGTTCTATATTCCTAATCAGTTGGTAAATCTGGCAAAAAAGGATAAGCAAGTATTGTTCGTATTTTTACCTTTAGCGGTGGTAGTAAAAGATTGCCATGACATTATTATTCACCTCATAGATAGACCAGGTATGGAGTAGCATAACGCACTGCAAAACTTAAGCACAGGATGACTTCAGCTAAAAGGAGCCAAAAAACTCTTTATGTACGAGCTAGTGCACACCCCATCTACTTATATAAACACTCACGCATGTATATATATATATGTATATATTACACGTACATGTGAGTATGTTTATGCAGATGTGGTTGTGCGCTAGCTCGTAAATAGAGAGAGTTTTGTAGCTCCTTTTCAGAGAAGTCATCCTATGCTTAAATTTTCAGTGCGTTGTGCTACCCTAAATCTGGTCTATTTATGAGCAGAATATTAATGTTATGGCAATCTTTTATTACCACCGCTAATGACAAATTGTGTGTGTGAGAGAGAGAGAGAGAGAGAGAGAGAGAGAGAGAGAGAGAGAGAGAGAATGTCTTTACACACAATAGCCTGGCTGTTTAAAAAAAAAGTGTCAAAATATAAAGAAACCTTTGATTTCTGGGTCACTGTGGTTATCGTGTGGAGAATAAATTTGTGTAGCATGATACGTACAAACAAGTAGTGTTGCATTATAACAGAGTTTCATACAAGGGCCTGTTTGTGATAATCCTAGTCTCTCAGCCTATCTCTCCAGAGACATTTGCTATCTGGAGTACAATAACCTAGGCAAATACTCTGACGAGTGTTATATAAAATCTCTCTTGGGAACACTTAAGACATCCTTCTTGCATGGAAGATTATTAATGTTTCCATTGCCGTTGCAGCTATTTGTTTTGGTTTCCCTTCATACTAGTTTTCTCTCTCTCTCTCTCTCTCTCTCTGTATTATTATTCGATTACTCTATTATTGTTTTATGGACTTTTCTTTCTATTCTGCGTGATCATACTTCTACGCTCGATTCCCTTCTACGAACCCCAACCCCAAACCCCAGCTCTCTCTCTCTCTCTCTCTCTCTCTCTCTCTCTCTCTCTCTCTCACACACACACACACACACACATACACACACAAATTAGTTAGCGACCCATTCTTTTTTTTGTTAACTTCACCCCACTTTCTGCAGCCTCTCTTGAACTGAAATGATCTTATTCAATCTCTTATTCGGTACAATTCAACCCGAAAACGGGTAATTCTGTAAAATATTTCTGACACAAGACGCTTAACAACGTCTCCAGCTTCTGACGCACTGGCTAGACCTTTATTTTTCAATTTTCTTTTATTTGCCTTTATATATTTATATATGTTCTGGCATGTGTCGTAAGATTCTGCCCTTTGGTTGTGTTGGGTATGAGGACACATTCAGCCTCATCGAAATGAGAGATGGAAGAGACGATGCTTTCTAGACGTTATCCCCCGAAATTTATTCAGCAACAGATCTTGTTTTTTACCTGTTGGATAACGTATTCTATCCCTCAGTTGTTGGTACACGCACTCTTTATGGTAATGCACTTATTGCGTAATGAATCTGGTTGTTCACTTAGGCAGCAATCTAGTGTAGCAGCCAGATCATTTTATGGTATTTGGTAACGACGTTATTAGCAACATTTTAAGTATGTAAAAGGTGCTGCTGTTTACCCGCTCATCTACATTTGTTATAGGAAAACTCTGATAAACTTTATTTCTCGTTCCATCTTTGAGGGGAGAGAACGTTGGGTCGTGTCAACTCTTAGAAAGGTAACCACCAATTGATGCCAACAGCCGCTGGCATAAACGCATCCGTTATTATCATGTGAAACTTAATCGAACTCTGGGAGTCCGATGGGAGTTTACAACGGATCACAATGAGACCATAAAGAGTCAGTCAGTGAGTGAGCAAGGGGTGGTTGTGGAGTTCGATAGAGCAACTACTTTCTCTTCTCTCTTGCCGGCGTCGCCTGACCAACTTTTGTGGCTAAATAAAAAAAAAAAAAAAAATGGTGGGGGTGGAATGTGACCTATAGAAGGTTTTACGGTCCTTTTGGTACTTCCCCCCCCCCCCCCCCCCCCCCCCCCCCCCCAAGTAGAATTTGTGTTGCAAAAGTGCACCTTACCCCAGTTCTAATGGTATTATTCATATAATTCTTCAGGAATATTCCAGTAGTTCTTCATGCTCTTAATAAAATAGATTGCATAGATATGTGTTAGTGCGTTTGTGTGTGTGTATTGTGTGTGAGTGCGTGTGTGTGTGCGAGCGCGAAGCGTCGGAGAGTGTGCGTATCTACCTCAAAACTGTAGTAACGATTGTTTCAAGGTTTCTTCATAAGACCTTTCAAATGTCAACTAGTGGAAAGGTAACTTGGCGTTCTCCTGCCAATTCAGGCTTCATGAATGCTCGAGTCGCTCAGTTGATTTCATATCTGTTCTCCCAGTTATTCGTGAGTAGGTATATATTTAATAATAATTCATGATAACAGAAAATGCAAACATCCATAGCACTATTTAGATCTATATACAGAGTGCATAGGCCCCAGGTATTTGCATTCCTATGAAATACAGATTTTCGTCATAGATAATATTAAAAAGGCTATGATGTTTTCTTACAGTGTAATACTAACGATAAACAGAGGATTAACTGCTGGATGCAGTTCCTTATATGGGGCGTCAACTTTCACTGCGTGCCATCTGCTTGAACTCTCGTTTCACCATATAGTGCGGCTAAAAGACAGAGCACACCACGCCACTTTT